>NW_026940091.1:0-97380 GCF_032062105.1 Saccostrea cuccullata
ATGTCGCTATTACAAGGAAGGTATTAATTTATAGCAATGTGTTGATTTATTCTTACACGTTCTAAAAATGAACAAGCACTTGGCCAGAATTGAATTGAAAATAGAGAAGATATAATATTAAGTACTGTTACTTATATTCTCAGAATTTCATTCGATGTAAAATGAAGGAGTTCTTCATAAGATTAGTGAATAAAGTTTTCATATAACTTTAGAAATAAATGTGTATGATTCATTGGTTACTTGTAAATGCCATTCCAAATCCAAATTATTTAAAAAAATCTTATGACACTTTGAAACTTCCTTTTGATGTTCTTTCAAAATTCTTATGTAAAAATTATTTTAAAAAATTGCCTTCAATGGTGATTTTGATGTCAAGAATAAATTTCCGACTCGCATATAGTATCTGAGTGCATCTTTCTAATTACATTTTGTGATGGTTTACACATAATTTCTTTGATTCAGAGTTATAAATTTTTATCTCTTAAAAAACATTTTATTGATATTCGACAACTAAAGAATTTATGGAATATGTCGAAGTTATATTTTTTGTTTTTCTGCATGTGCTGTTTAGTTATAGCTGCTCTCAGTTGTAAGTATACATATTTATTACTGTCTTTAAAATACTTTTAGTATCTTTAACAGGGATTATTCGTCTGAATAATGTCGTTCCAAGCTATCTCGTATTGGAATGAATTGGCATGGTATAGAACCAAAACATATTCTATATATCTTCACCTTCAGCTTAGTGTTGAAATACACCAATAACAGTGTTTCTTAACTTAATTGCAAAATGTTACATCAACCTGATCAGTATATAGAACTCACATCGGCGGTGACCACTCAATAGGGGATGGTTTCTCTTCCTAGGCACCTTATCAAACCCCCAGAATATTCAGGGGTTTCGTAGATTATGCCCTCCTTACGGAATTTAATTGTTTAAATACTTTTTGAGTGCATATTTAAATTTTAGATTTAAATTAGAATTTTCTACATTATGGACTAGTTTTTAGATACCAAACATCTTTGCTTGTAGTTTTCATAGCTTTCTCTTTTTTTACTTAACAAGGGAAAGTGAAGTGTTTGAAACTCATGAATAGACATGATATTAAGGTGTAATATCCCTCGGATAAGAGAGCAAACTTTCTGAAGACATTTTTCCCATGAAATTCAATGGATTGTCTTGTCAGAATGTACAGAGGTCTTTAATGAGGACTTTTTTTATACCATAGTCAACTCAAACAAATCTAACTTAATGTACAGATGTTGATTTCTAATTTCTAATATATGTACCAATATTTTCATTCATTACATATAATTGTCTGCCTAAAACATTTATACTAAGTTCCTTTAAACTGTGAAAATTGAAATAATTACATCATTTTTTTTTTAACGTACAAGTCTTTTAACTGTTTCAGAAAGAACTATATTCGGTATATTGCATATCTTTGCCCCCACAAAAATCAAATTTAAAACATTCTTACATGTAAAATGTGTTGTATTGTATAAATTGTATGAAAAATATAAATAAACAAAACATATTATAGTTTCAAAGTAGATTATTGACAATTTTTGTTTTTATGACGTCACAAACTAGTCGGATTTTGCATTATTTTTTAAAAATAGGACAAAATGGACAATATTCCAACAGTTTTAGCTATAGAATTTATAGAGCCCAGGTTTGCTCAGGATCAATATTTGCATATTTAATTGATATTATCATTCTACACATTATATCGCAATATTGAACCTGAGCAGACCTGCGGTCGGTGATTTTTACTCAAAATATTGACGCAATTTTTGCATGTTTCTGTAGAAATCATGGAAATTTTACATTTACGTCATTTTCAAAACGTCATCAGTGGTTTGAAGTCAGCATGTATCCCCGAGTTTTAGAACATAATTAAGTTTTACTTCGTCAAAGTTTTATTTGGGGGCAAATATTGGTTATTACGAAACAAAGTCCTTTCAGATGCAGAATTGTTTAGAAACATTTATCTAATATTTTGTTCAGCTAAAAACAATTTTCAGTGCAATAATGAAAAGATGAATCTTGCTGATGGATGCATATTTTACAAGCACAGAAAACAATTTGATTTTTTGATTTGAAAAGTAATGCTTTATTGTATTTTCTAATTACACTTAGATAGGTATGACATTAAACATTATTTTCATATATACCTCATACTTTTAATTTAATTGCGAGATAAAAAAAAATATTGATATTTTTAATTACCATATCAAATTTTCTTCACATTATAATTAGATATAATATTCATTTCTGAAAAAGTAAGCAATGTTTTATACTTTAACTATTTTCCATTTGAATCTCATGCTTTTGTTGTTAATGAAAATCAATGTTTGGAATTTTAAACAATGGTTAAAATTTGGAGGAGAGGGATATTTCACCGTAAATGCTCTGATTTAATAATACCCAAGATTAAAATAGGTTATATACTATATACTATAGTATTTGATATAAACTCTATTTGCCTCTTTTGTTGAACGTACGAGAATGTAATTTCAGACAATATCCTATAAAATAGCTTTGATAAAATTTCAAAACTCTGCAAGTGTGTAAGATAATTATTAAAATACATTTGAACATGAAAATCTTGATAAAGTATAAGGTGCCTCATGCTTAAATGCATAACTTCATAACACATTATGATTGAAAATATATTTACTTGTATTAAAGTACATGTATGGTAATTGTATTACCCTATGTATTGATCATGACAAGGAGCACACGGAAAGTGTGACCGGTAGGCAGGGGATGCTCACTGATCTATGGCACCTGATCCCACCTCTGATGTTTCGGAGGTCCGTGTTTGCTCTGCTCCTGTTTTGTATTGTTTTGTGGACTTCTGATCTTGAATACTGTTCGTTATCTCCATATGTTTCTTTTCAGCAGAAAATAACTTATGTATATCGGCAAAATATAAAAACGGAGATCTGGTGCTGACTCCTACCGGCTCCTCAAAGCCTCTGACTTATCTGATGGTAAGACCTCTACAAAGTGAATGGATGATATTTACAGGAAAACAATACATTATAGAGGATATTTTGCAGTACAATTCTACTAAAATCCGAGTCGTCGATTATAAGGAAAATGGTACACGAGTCTTTTACAATATCCAAGGTACCTTCTATAAATTATTAATATTGCTACAGTTTTACGTTGTGTGCTTTTGATTTTTTCTTCTTTTTTCTGACAAAGGAATATTATAAAACTTGTCAGAAAATTGGTATGGATTGCATACCTTGCTAAAAATCGTTCATTTCTGAGCACTTTTTTCTACATAAGATAATAAACTATTCAATTAAGCCCAAGTTAGACAAAGAAAACACTTTATATATTTGAAAATAAGGAGATTTTTTTTGTATTGTAATATGTAAAGGACGTCCATTTTCCCATATAAAAAATTATTATATTTAAAATCGAAGAGAAATATGCTTCCTAACATGAATCTATTTTTTCTCGATTGATTTAACGCCTCCACAGTTCAAGTATTGGAATCTAAAGAAGGTGACACGAAAAATATATCTTGGACTAATGATGCCTTTCCTCTGAGTGAAATGTATGAAATAACCCACACACACGACGATTTACAAAGGCCAATTCTCACTGCAAATGAGGATAATATATCAATATGTGATCCATCGAAATACGCCTATCCCAAAACAACATTTGACTTTGGAGACTTAAGTTTCCAGATAAGGAACATTTCGACAAGAGATGCTGGATTCTATTCCGGGTGTACTGTGAACAACGAGTCTTGGTGTGGAGGGGGAGTGGTTCTTGTGGTCAAAGGTTGTCAGTTAGGCTGTCTTTAAAATAAACGTTTGTTTGCCCTTTCCTGGCTCAAAGTTTAAAGAAATTGGAGGTGGGAAAATCTTATTCCCCATTCAATATTATAAAAATCATTTGAATTTTCAAACTATATTCAGATAAAATTACAATATTTGTTCATGAGATGATAAAAATTTAGGAATTGAAGAAAAAAAAAGGAACATTTCCTGGTGCTTAAAAAAGTCAAATTGGGTCATACTTACCCAGTTGGTCGAGAGAGGGCAAACAATCTTTCCTTTTGAAGATGACCGTTTTGTTTCCTTATAGTTAACAAAGCTGAAATTTTAGATTAAAATTAAAGTAGTTTGTATTTCTTTTTAATTTTATTTCACGTATTTGAAATTAAAGTAAAATTGGAACATTTGTGAAAAAAAGTGTTATAATAAAAGAAAAAGTATTACCATAAGCAAAATTAAAAGTGTATCATGGGTATTTTCTATTTAGGGCACATGTATATCAACATTTTGCCATTATAAGTAGAATGGATGACTCGACTTTTTCACGTGTACATGTATATCGAACAATGGGAAAGTTACATTTTTCGTATTCCTATTCTTATTCCTAGGAAATCCAACTAAACCCGTGATAATGGGAAATCTGACCCTCAAAACAGGACAAAACGCATCGGTGAGCTGCTACAGTAAATCCACTTCAGTTCCACCCTATTATAAAGAGTTGCCTCCCTTGTCATACATGTGGTACATCAACAACACTCTGGTGGGAGAAACTACGAGAAGTGTTTACAGATTAACCATAGAGAAGGGCGATAAACACAGCTATCTGTCATGTCAAGCAAAGGAAACACTCTTGTCAGTGAAAAGTGACCGGCTGCAAATCAACCCACTGTGTAAGTTTTTTTTTCTGAAAAGATTTACAGTAAGGTTAGCATTTGTAAACCTATATATATTCGACAAAATAAAATCTTATGACAAAAATCAGATCAAAATTTCAAAACGTATTAGATAAATTACGTGAACAATTTTTCATGTCTACAAAAGCCATTTAACGTTTAACCGCAATAGTTATTGCGTTTTAATGCAAAACATTGCGTTTAATTGCAATAATGTTCGTGTTTACTCGCAATATATAATTTGTTTAAACGTAAAACACTTTGTGTTTAATCGCAATAAACACAATCTTTTGCATATAAACGATATAACTTTGCGATAAAATGCAGCAGTTTTTACGTTTAAAGCCAATATTTTCATTTATACGCAACAGTTTTGCGTGAAACATTAAAAAGACCTGGACACAATTTCAATTGATTTAAAAAAAAAAAAGAAGTCAATTTTAATGTTTTCAATTCCTAATTAAGGCTATTAAAATGATGGGCAAAAACTTGTACATCCTTTGGTGATTTAAACAGGAGATACAGAGCTTAAAATTCTTTATAATGTAAACAAAGCGTATGCCCTGTTTTTGTTTAAATATAGCAAATATAATATCTATAATAAAACAAGATTCAGCAAATCACTAGAAACTGTCAAATCATATTATCTGTTTTGAAGTAACATATATTAATATATTTAACCTATGTAAACAAACATGGCACGGATCATGTTTACATTGCAAAGGTTTGGACCCCTTAATCTATCTTGCATCTCGACAACTGAAATTAAAATTTTTGATTACCATTAAAGATACCTTAGTTAAGTATTTGTAAACATAAAAAAGGAAAATAAATTGGAATTTGGTAGCTGAAACTGTGTTCATGTCCCTTTAAAGTCAATAAAAGAGATTTTTTTCTCTGAAATTGCCTCGATGGGCTTCCTTACATGAATTCCATATGACAATGTTTTCTTTTGAATTGATGAAACATTCAATCCAGTAACTGATTTGTTGAAATTCTCACTCTATACTGTTGTTGTCTAATAATATTCAAATCATTGTAATGTGATGAAAATACGTGTACACGTATTACATTCAGACGGTCCAGATCTAGAAGACATGAATATATCACCACCGATCAGCGACAACATAACTTTACATGAAAATGACATCTTTGGTCCGTATGTCTGCGCAGTGGACTGTAATCCACCATGCAATGTTCAATGGAAATACATGGAATCATTAGGGAAGTATATTAGTATCACAACCAAAGGACAAACGTCTAAGCTATTACCGGAACTACAAGTGCGCAGAAGCAAACATGGATTGTTCCAGTGTGTTGCAGAAGGTTTAGATGACAAAGTGGAAACAATCACAATAAAGTTAGACATTCAATGTACGTGGTTTTTTGGTGATTTGATGAAGAAGTAGATTTCTTATTTAGGTTAATAAAGCTGGTGAAATGTCTACCATTGCGATAACATTAGCTAGAAACATGCCTGCAATATTGCATGATCGATACATATGTAATGACTGTGGACCTTGTCTATATACTAGTATCTGATACTTAACATGGATATCTGTGTTTCTATGTATTCAAAATATGCTTTTGATAAAATAAGAAAATTCTGATAACAAATCCAATCCACTACTTTAAATTTATTAAAAAGAAATTAAATATTTTGGTCTTTTGATTGTCTTTTTCATTGTCTTTTGGAATATTTCCGATGTAAAGCTTGCCAAATTCAATTCAATTTCAATTTGAGAACCATAAAATTATTTATTTTTATAAATATCTGTTTTGTTCTCTAAATGTTTCAGATTTGTCTACACCGAAGGTATATATAAATGGAGTAGATGCTGCTAATGTAACAGACATACCGGAAAATGAGACCCTACAAATATCGTGTCTCGTGGAAGGAAATCCTGTCCCTGCAGTGACCATCAAGAGGGAACGGGGGAACAACCTCCTCGGGAACAGTGTGGATCAGTGGTTAAACTACACATCTATTAAAGAAACCCAGTGTGCCGATACAGATACCTACATATGTGAAGGAACGTCGAAAGAAATTGCAAGCAAATCTACAATATTCACTATGAATATTATATGTAAGTACTGCCTTGATCATACATATAATACTAGTATTTCAGAGAGAAAAAAAGGGGGAGGGGGAGAGCCAGAGGGAGAAAGTCGGAGGAATTCATTCATGCATTACTTGTACGTACATTTATCTTTTCCAGGTAAACCTCGTTTGGACAAACGTTTCGAGTTCAAATCAACGTACCAAGTAGAAAATCTACCTACAATCATCACCGTGGATGTTCCAATTATCTCCAATCCTAAGCCGATCTCCGTCAAATGGCTCGGGGCGGTTCCCACTGAGGCCTTCTACACCACGATATCTAGAGGAAGTGATTTCTTTCATCACTGGATATACAGTACAATCCCCATCTATAATGACAGCATTCTTGGAAACTACACTCTTTTTGTCGATGACGTCGACTTAGCAAGCATCAGGATAATAGGTTTTCCTTTTATTCATCTACTGTATACTGTTTTATTTTCGTCACGTGTTATTTTCGCCATTTCAAAACTGTTTTGCCCCTTTTAAATTCGCATACTAGTATTCAGAGTTCTGATTAAGAATTCCAAGTACTGACTTCTTTGAATTCATTGATATGTCTTAAATTCGCCGACTAGTGACCATAGTGAAAGAGGCAAAATAAAATGGTGGCGGACTTTTTTAAAATTATTATATATGAACTCTTGAACAAATATATGTGCAAGGAGGAACAAGTACGGAAGCCCGTTGAGACCAGTTCAGAAGAAGAAATATTTACTCGCAAAAATTATTGCGATTAAACGCAAAAGTATTATTGCGTTTAAACGCAATAATTATTGCATTTAATCGCAATATTGTTGCGTTTAATCGCAAAAGATTGCGTTTAATCGCAATCTTCTGCAATTAAACGCAAAGTGTTTTGCGTTTAAACGCAATGATTATTGCAATTAAACGCAAAGTTTTGCGATTAAACGCAATAATTATTGCATTTAAACTCAATAAGAAATATTTCTTTCCCTAGACTGGTGTACTCTACAAAAATTTGAATTTTTCAATTAAAATTTACAAATTTTAATTGAAAAATTCAAATTTTTGTAGAGGACACTGGCCTCAACGGGCTTCTGTTAATACACACTGTAAGTGAAATATAAAATATTTTTCTTCAAAATGGACTTTGACATATAAGAGAATTTTTTTACAGATAAAAATACAATATGAATGTTCATTTTTTTTGGTGTTCTTGAATTATTGAAATAAAAATAAAATCTAAAATGACTCCACCTCTGATGTTTTGGAGGTCAGTGTGTGCTCTGCTCCTGTTTTGTATTGTTTTATGGAATTTTGATCTTAAATACGGTTCGTTATCTCTATATGTTTCATTGTTTTCAATGAGGACGGAATAAATTTTGATTTTTTTTTAAACATTACAGAAGTAAATCCAGGCTTTCCCGAGACTGTTTTGATACAACGGGAGATCTGGATTTCCTTTATTGGTACTCTCGCTTCTTTATCGATATTGTTGGCCGTGGTTATAATTATACGGAAATGTAAGTATAATTTAGCATAGATGAATTATAATTACAACAAATACTAGTATCATTTAATTTATTTCAAACTGATAGCTTTGATCAATACAAATAATTCATCATTATTAAATGAGTCAACGTTTTGAAATTCTTAAATAGCCCCATACGGAAGACAAACTACTCAGCCACAAGTCGGTGAACAGACAGTGAACACAGAGAATCCAGCGACGTATGATGATACATTAGAACGACGTGAAGGAGGGGGGAGTAGTGGTGAATACGAAACTCTGCCTTTTGGAGAACCTAGGGAAACCCGAATGACCAAGTCTGGACAGTTTATGATGGACCGGAGTAATGACAACAAGGATCAAGGAAATATCTATGAAAATCTCCAGTCAACAAAGAAATCTCTTTGAAAATCTCAAACCGACAACTAAATCCCAAACCAACAAGGAAATCCCTGAGAAAATCTTCAGTAAACAGCGTTGAGAGGAAAAAAATACTTATTCACAAATTAATGAGTTATATGTATTCAGAAAGAACTGTCTTTTTTTAATATATAGCAAAAAACATTTTTACGATTATGGGATTAACAGACCCGCTGATGTTCATGTATATTTCATTAATTTTATGTAAATTTATTTGTAATGTACATAGCATTATGAAATAAAATTTGAATACAGCATTATTATGCTTTTGTGTTATAAAAGTAAAATTTATAATTCAAAATTTACACTTTTTCTTGTCCAATAAATTAACAATGAAGAACTCTCCTGGGTGGCTAAATAATAATTCTATATCTAGATTTCAACGTGGGATTTTAAAAATCATGATGGTTCTAGAGTGAACATCATCGGGGTGGGGTGGGTGGGTGGGGGGTATATATAATTATTTATTTCAATCAGTATGTTCCAGTCCAGTCCAATACGAAAAATCGTAATGTTACGAAATATAGTAATATTACAAGAAATCGTAATGTTACAAAATATCGTAATATTTATGTTCCCCAAACGGAGTTTGGGAACATATTGTTTTTACTCGGTTTCTTATTAAGGTCTTCCGTCTCCAACGGAAGACCTTCTTGTTATTCTTCGGTTTCTTTTTCCCTATTATTATTAAGGTCTTCCGTCTTCAGCGGAAGACCTTCTTGTTATTCTTAGGTTTCTTTTTCACTTTTATTATTATTGTTTTTTTTTCTTATCGATTTTGTGCACGCGATTTCTCGAAAACGGCTCAATGGATTTCCATGAAACTTTCAGGACTTATGTTACATCACTTGAACCTTATGCGTTTTTTTCCGTTTTGATGACGTCACTTCCGGTCCGGAGTTATCGTCACTTTAATGGTTTTTTGAGGGTCGTTTTGTCCGCACGATTTCTCCTAAACGGCTTTTGATAGACACATGATACTTTCAGGTATGGTAGACCTATGTCTGTAGATTTGCGGAATGTATTTCATTTTTATCGGAAGTGCCGCACGTCGGCGCTCGCTATGGCCCGAAAAAAGTCCTATCGCGAATTTCAAAATTTTTGACACCTTTTCTATGATATCTTTTTACCTGGAAATATTTTGTTAAAACATATAGAACAAAAGAATTGTAGAATCCAAAGATCTTTCAAATGATATCTCGAAAAAAGGGCTGGCCCCTAAAATTAAGGGCCTAGAGGGGCCGAAAGATTTTCCTTTATATCTAAAAAAGTATTGAGAATTTGTAATACATCAAATAAGCAAACATGTTTAAAATTCAAGCTTAATATATTGGCGTCGTCAAAATACGTCCGGCGTCGTCACTTCCGGTCAAACCGGAAGTAGTCAGAAAATGCATATTTTTGCCTTTCTTGGCAAATTTTTGGGTAACATCTCTCACTGGGAGCATAAAAATTAAATTTTCGTCCGTCGTCGTCACTTCCGGTTACACCGAAAGTAGCAAAAAATCGCTGAGTTTTGCAATAATTAACATAGATTAGGAGGTTGAACCATTTTTGGACTTCATTACTCATTTTTTTAAAAATTAAAGTTACTTCCGGTCAAACAGGACGGAAGACCTACTCGTTGCTTTGCAACGAGCTCGGCTCTAGTTATTATTATTATTTTTCTTACCGATTTTGTGCACGCGATTTCTCGTTAACTACTGGGCCGATTCTCATGAAACTTTCACATCTGATCTGAACCTTATTGGAAATTTTTTTCGTTGACGCCGTCACTTCCGGTCGTGAGATATGGACAATTTCCTGATTTTAAAGTGCAATTTTGTCTTGATTTAGTAGCGAAAACTGCTTAAGATATGAACTGAAGATTAATTGGAGATGATAGTTCATGACTTATAGCGTTGCAGAATTGCCTTTTCGTGCGTCGTCATTACTTCCGGTCGATACCGGAAACGAATTTAAGAAACGCAATTTTTCAACTTTTCTTTTTTAATATTTTTGTTTTAGAATTGAATAGAGACCCTTTTGCAGAAGCGAAATATGTAATTTGTTTGAAAATCGAAAAAGCCAATCTCGAGATATATGCATTTGAAAACGCGAAGCGGCGATCTCAATGGCCAAATGGTTAGCGCGTTGGATTGTCACGCGGGCGACCCGGGTTCGATCCCCCATGTGACCAAAAAATTTTATCATTTTTTCTGCTCGATTTTTCGATATTTTTAAATTTTAAACCAATTGGAACAATATATTATAAACTTTTAAGCATATCTTGCGTAATAAGGGGTCACAAGGGGCCAGAATATCACATCTTTGACGCTTTATATCTCAAAAAGGGGGAATATTTTGATAAGCAATATTGAACAAAAGATGGTCAGAATAATGTTCTAAACAATATGCATACTTTGAATTTTTGTAAAACGGCCCCATTAAGGACTTGTAGGAGTGGCCCCTAAATATTTTTATTGAGCATATCTCCACAACGAATAGAAATCTCTGAATAAGTGTTGAACAAAAAATCTTCAAAATCACAAGACCTTTCATTTGATATCAAGAAAAAGGGGCTGACCCCTCAAATTAGGGGCTCAGAGGGGCCAAAAGTCTTTTATCTATAACTCTCTAACGATCAATATTTTGTTATACATTACTGAAGCAAAAGTGTTTATCTTAACAATTTGCAACAATATATGATGATATTTTAATAATATATTACGTAATTAGGGGTCACAAGGGGCCAGAATGTCACATCTTTGACGCTTTATATCTCAAAAAGGGGGAATATTTTGATAAGCAATACTGAACAAAAGATGGTCAGAATAATGTTCTAAACAATATGCATACTTTGAATTTTTGTAAAACGGCCCCATTAAGGACTTGTAGGAGTGGCCCCTAAATATTTTTATTGAGCATATCTCCACAACGAATAGAAATCTCTGAATAAGTGTTGAACAAAAAATCTTCAAAATCACAAGACCTTTCATTTGATATCAAGAAAAAGGGGCTGACACCTCAAATTAGGGGCTCAGAGGGGCCAAAAGTCTTTTATCTATAACTCTCTAACGATCAATATTTTGTTATACATTACTGAAGCAAAAGTGTTTATCTTAACGATTTGCAACGATATATGATGATATTTTAATAATATATTACGTAATTAGGGGTCACAAGGGGCCAGAATGTCACATCTTTGACGCTTTATATCTCAAAAAGGGGGAATATTTTAATAAGCAATACTGAACAAAAGATGGTCAGAATAATGTTCTAAACAATATGCATACTTTGAATTTTTGTAAAACGGCCCCATTAAGGACTTGTAGGAGTGGCCCCTAAATATTTCCACTTAACATATCTCCACAACGAAAAGAAATCTCTGAATAATTGTTGAACAAAAAATCTTCAAAATCACAAGACCTTTCATTTAATATCACGAAAAAGGGGCTGACCCCTCAAATTAGGGGCTCAGAGGGGCCAAAAGTCTTTTATCTATAACTCTCTAATGATCAATATTTTGTTATACATTACTGAGGCCAAAGTATTCATCTTAACGATTTGCAACAATATATAATAATAAATTTTTTATGATATGTTACGTAATTAGGGGTCGCAAGGGACCAAAATGCTATATTTTTTATGCTTTATGTCTCGAAAAGGGGGAGTATTTTCATAAGCCTTATCAAACAAAAGATGTTCAGAATATCGTGATAGAAATGAGAAACTTTAACTTTAACTAGGGAAAACTCAATGTCATTCTCTTTAAACAAATATCTCAGTCAAAATCACATCTCATCTTATCTAGAAATTCAACGGAAGACCTACTCGTTGCTCGCAACGAGATCTCATCTAGTTATTATTAAGGTCTTCCGACTTCCTTCGGAAGACCTTATTGTTATTCGTCTGTTTTTTATTATTATTATTATTTTTTTTTTCTTTTTTTCATAGTTAGAGCGATATCTCAGCTGTGCGTGGACGGATCTAAAAGATTTTTACAGGGATGATGCATCATGAGAATATCTCCAGACGTGTTTTTCATTTTTTCGAAATTTACTTTCGTTCGCGATTTTGGGGGATTTTTGATTTTTTTAAAAGGCAATTTGTCCAGCAGTTTTCTCGAGAACGGCTGAAGATATGAAAATGAAACTCACTGAGGTAATAGAAGATCAAACTCCAATCTGAACAACGACCTTTATTTTTCGTCGTCGGCACTTCCGGTCGCAAACGGAAGTGAATTCAAAAAGTCCCATTTTTCAACTTTTTTGTTTTTCGATATTTTATTTTAGGATTTACAGGGTTTATAGTGTGTCTAATGAGAATTCTAAATATGTGTTCGGTGTCTTGATGCGTGCATATATTGAAAAGATATGACCAAACCAAACTTTGTCCCACTGTCGGGGGTTCGAATCCCGCCGTGGGCGTTCCTAAATTTTTTCTTTGTTTCTGTCATTTTTCAATTGCAAATGCCTTTTCTCACTTTTATAACATGTATAAAATATTTTGCCGATTTTTAAAAGCTTTATTTAAAGATATTTTGAGGTTTACCAGTAATAGTCATGATATATTTTGCGAAACTGCTGTAAATGAACGTAAACAAAAAAAAATTCTGAAATGGGATGAGGCAGCTTAAATCTGTAACGAAAAGTCGGTCGGAAGACCGCTTGTTGCTCTAGCAACAAGGACGCATCTAGTTATTATTATGTTCCCCAAACGGAGTTTGGGAACATATTGTTTTTACTCGGTTTCTTATTATTATTATTATTATTATTATTCTTTTTTTTCTTCTTTGTTCTCCGGTACTTTTTTTGTCCGCGAGTGTTCTCAAAAACTGTTCACCCAACTAAGTTAAAACCTTTTTAGGGTTAATAGGTGTCAAGTGTAGGTGTGCACAACGAAGGTCATTTTGCGCGCATACGCATGCACGTGCGTGTGCGTGAAATGAGTTAAATGACTGATATACTTATTATAGCCATAACTTTTACATTTTTTATTGAAATGCTTTGAAACTCATTCTATAAGGATATATTAATAGTCTAGATATTATGACATGGTCAAATTAGCACGAACTCACGTGCATGCACGTGCGCTTCCCTCTGATTGGCTGAAACAAAGATTTCAATATCTCTTTTGTTTATTGATGAAATGCTTTGAAATTTTAAACATAGTCATGCATTAGGATATACTACAATATAATATATAGCAGGTATCATGAAAACACGCGCATGCACGTGCGCTGCAATCTGATTGGCTTAAACTTTAAAAGGGTATAACTCCTTTGATTTTCAACCAAACAGGATGGGATTTAGAACATAGATAGACATAGTGGATTCCTACAAAAAGGTAAGGTCATCATGCACATGCATGCACGTGAGATGGTTAAAATCAAAAATACACTTGATGAAGCGTATTTTTTAATACTTTTGGATTAAATGCTTTATTATCTTATCATATTAATGTATATAGATATTGTAGACAAGAGAATGTGGTCATTACGCACATGCATTTACATGTGCACGCGTGCAAATGCTAAAATTTGAATATACTCAGTATACTTCAGGGAAACGTTGTTAAAGTGTAAAATGCATAGAGTTTGTCGTTTTTAATGAAGCTTAAAGGGAGTATGGCACCAAAAGGGAGTTGGGGAGCGTTTGGGGAACATCTGTAACGGTTCCCGTTACAATTAGCCCTAGTTATTATTCTTTTTTTTCTTCTTTGTTCTCCGGTACTTTTTTTGTCCGCGAGTGTTCTCAGAAACTGTTCACCCAACTAAGTTAAAACCTTTTTAGGGTTAATAGGTGTCAAGTGTAGGTGTGCACAACGAAGGTCATTTTGCGTGCACACGCATGCACGTGCGTGCGCGTGAAATGAGTGAAATGACTGATATACTTATTATAGCCATAACTTTTACATTTTTTATTGAAATGCTTTGAAACTCATTCTATAAGGATATATTAATAGTCTAGATAATATGACATGGTCAAATTAGCACGAACTCACGTGCATGCACGTGCGCTTCCCTCTGATTGGCTGAAACAAAGATTTCAATATCTCTTTTGTTTTTTGACGAAATGCTTTGACATTTTAAACATAGTCATGCATTAGGATATACTACAATATAATATATAGCAGGTATCATGAAAACACGCGCATGCACGTGCGCTGCAATCTGATTGGCTTAAAATTTAAATGGGTATAACTCCTTTGATTTTCAACCAAACAGGATGGGATTTAGAACATAGATAGACATAGTGGATTCCTACAAAAAGGTAAGGTCATCATGCACATGCATGCACGTGCATGCACATGAGATGGATAAAATCAAAAATACACTTGATGAAGCGTATTTTTTACTACTTTTGGATTAAATGCTTTATTATTTTATTATATTAATGTATATAGATAGTGTAGACAAGAGAATATGGTCATTACGCACATGCATTTACATGTGCACGCGTGCAAATGCTAAAATTTGAATATACTCGGTATACTTCAGGGAAACGTTGTTGAAGTGTAAAATGCATAGAGTTTGTCGTTTTTAATGAAGCTTAAAGGGGTATGGCACCAAAAGGGAGTTGGGGAGCGTTTGGGGAACATCTGTAACGGTTCCCGTTACAATTAGCCCTAGTATTCTTATATTACTATTTTTCGTAATATAGTTAAATTACGGAAACTCGTAATATAGCAAGTTGAGAGAGACTATATTACGAGTTTTCGTAATGCAAGACAAAATAAAGCATTGAATAAACTGAATGATGTTTATGGAAGTATGACGTCAGAAATACATTATGCCCCAATGGTACTAGTATCACGTGGTCATTTTGGTCAGTGACGTCTATCGAAACGTATGGAAATGCAAGAAGAAAGTAACAATGGTAAAGGGTGAGTGAACATTTTGTTTTATTATTCTTATATAAGAATTTTCCCAAGGATAGGAACAATTTTCCATAAAATTTCAATGTATCCTCAAGCTTGTCACAATGGTCTATAATCCCTGAATTCCCTATATTTTTCCCGAAGTCTACCCTGAAAATCAGACCCTCATCTCAAACAACGAGATGTTACGAGAGATAACTTGTAAGACTCTCACTAGGCTCTGAATCTGCTTGCACTTGGATCAAATGCACCAAAACAAAGAAAATGCACTAACCATACATATCCACGATATCATAATGATGAAACCAGGGACCAATTAATAATCTCTGATGAAACATAACAAAGAGGTTGTATCAGAAAAAAGGGAAGTAACTCTTAGAAGAGTTAGAAATTGCTTATGTTACGAATTTTAGTAATATTACGATTTTTCGTATTGGACTGGACTGTGTTCAGTGGATGTAGATACAATGTATACAATGTTTACTGTCATGATTGTGAATGTTAAATGTACCATATTCTGCCTCGATCTTCATGGTGCAACAAAAAGTATATTGCGTATTAATTTATTGCAACTGCATGTTTTTTCAGAGTTGAAAATTGTTTGTACATGTATTAAAAGTATTCATTTTTTTGTGTCTTTTAATTTTATCTTCAATATCATGAAAACTGAAGATATACAGTTTTATAATTGATATTTGAATCATTTTACATAGACTGATAGGAATTTGGGATTATTGCATAATATCGCACCCCGTATGTATACACCTACACATCGTCACGAAGATGACACCTACATGGCACTTGCAAAAAAATAAAAATCGGGTTTGAAGTTCCAGAATTACTTACTCCTCAAAACAATCGACGGGCTGACAAAAATGGACAAGAAAAGTTTGAAGAAGTAGAATCTGATAACACTTTGGTTTAAAGACAAATTCCTTTATTTGATTATGTCAAAGTAAGGAAGTTTATCTTTTTAAAATGATATTTTTATATGATTCGTATTTGTTTGTTTGGACTTTGGAAAATAACGTATTGAACGTACACAATATCTGATAGAGACGTGTCTGCATAAATGACTAAATGTGTATGTCTCATTTGAATCGGCTTTTAAAATGTTTAGGTAAATAATCAAGTTAAGCAACAAAGCTAGTAATTGACCATCGATGTTTAATACTGACTGCAGAAAATTATAAGAAGTTGATACAGTAAAACTCGTTTAGTGCGAACACGGATATAACGAATTCAGGGATATAGCGAAGTTTTTCGTGGTTCCCGGCCAAATTCTTCACAATTCTTTGTAAAATTTTTACAGTTATAACGAACTTTGATATAACGAATTTACGGATATAGCGAAGTAATTTTGAATCCCGTAGAGGTTAGAAATGATGGAATTTACATCTTTTATAACGAATTTTCAAGCATCATAAAATTTGATATATTGATCTGACTTTATTTTCAGTAAGTATTTTTATTTAAAATTCAATTCATTAAAAAAAAAACCCTGTTATCCAAAGTATGTTATTTGTTATGTTATGCTTCCCTAACATATTCGGTAAAACTAGGGGTGCAGCAATGCGCCTACCCCACGATATGATACGTTTCACAGTATTCAGTTCACGGTACGATATGTATCACGATACATGACATATTGGGTTAAAAAGTCAGACGTTTGTCATCATCATGATCATATGCTTAAAACTCAAAAGTTTTTTCAAATGCTCATTACGCTAACCTCATGTTTCGTGCGGAAGCCATTTTGAAATTGTAAATGACGAACAAAAAGGGAAGAATCGGATAATTACGGACCGATTGAACCAAACCGTTGGTATCAGTTTCACGTATAATGAACGAACTGAACCATGGAAAAATAAAACTTCAAGGAAAATGTGCATATTGCAAATTTGCTATATATATAGCTATACTATTTCATTATACGGATATAATGAATTATGGATATAGTGAATTAATTACACAGGTCCCAAGGACTTTGCTATAACCAAGTTTTACTGTAACATTTTCGTATGTCTTCCAAATGCAAAGAGTTATCTTTATGAAATTGTAACAGAGTTGAGAAGTGGCTATATGTGTTGTAAATAGTGAGGCCATGCTCCTAGTGGGTTAAAAATTAACCCTTGCTCAGTCGGTAGAGCGTTGGACTTTATATCTCATATTCTGAGGGTTGTAGGTTTGAGTCACAAAGTGGACAGTGCCTAGCTAATCAGTCGTAAAATGAGAGAATCTTACATGGTGCAAACTTTTGAGATACTAAGTGCTGTTGTGGATCCGATGCCTTTCCAGTTTTAACTGGGATCAATCCCTTCAAACCTCAGGAAACATTTGGAATTTCTAGTTTGTTACGTCTCATGATATAGATATTAGATTAAAGTGAATAATAGAGGGGAAATATGAAATTTTCCTTGAAAAAATGCATTATTTAGGCAAGGATCCCATACATTTCTGTATTGCCCATATATGTGTCTCTACTGGTAAATAACAATTTCATCCCGTTGAAGAAATTGACAAAGACACTTAGAGATCAAGAACATTTAGAGAAACAAAAGTTTAAGTCATAAATTATTGCCTGTACATCTATTGGCAATAGAAAAATGTTAATGGATCTATTGTTACTTGTAGAAGATAAAGAAAAATGGCCTTGATGGGACCTAAAACCTTAACCGAGAGAACTCGGAAAAGGAAGGCGAGTGATCCAGATGATGAAAATCTGAAGTTGGTGAGAATCGTCATCTTTTGATTTAAAACATCAACTTAATAAAACAAAATTCTGTAAATTTTAAAGATGAAAGATAAAACATTGCTCTAAAATGCATTTTTGTATTTGGATAAATTGCATTGTGTGCATGCTCAACATGCTCAATTCATGTTCTACATGTCTATATGTTATTGTATTACAAAACGCCTGACGTAACATATAAAAACAGGCCCCTAAGAATGCAGACTGAGGGAGAATGGGATGAGGATTGGGGTTGCAGCTCCCCCTACATAATAAATGTATTGGGAGTATCTACTTTTTATTGTTTCTCAAAAGACTTTGAATCATCAAGCTCCAGTAATGAAATTTTAAAGCAATGCCCATTTTTATACTGGGAAATGAAATCTTTTCAAGTACATGTATGGATTAAGTCACTAGGGTGAGCAGACCTGTTTACTCTTACGATTTCACCGTATTTTGTACGGATTTTTAGTATAAAATACGTCTCACGTTTTGTTATTCTGAAAATACGGAAATCGGAAATACGTTCGTTTGGAATTTAGCTGTTAGTTTTCGTTATGATCTGTCTTCGTTTCAAGCCTTTCAATCGCTAAAAAAGATAAAAATTTCAAACACTAAGTAATGTCGGGTTGCCAAGACGCTCTGGTATAATAAAATGACAAAGACAATGTTGTTAAACCTAGTTTTTGTAATCAGAAAAACAATTGTTTTCTATTAATATATGTAAAATCGATGGGAAGTTCAATCTTACTGGCAAATTCCAAATCTCACGAAAAAATCTGATCAAAAATACTGAGAGGCGATGACATGGGTAAACAGGTCTGGGTGAGCCTTTTTACTCACAGGCCTCTTGTAAAAATGCTTAAAGTTTCTGATATTTTTATTTTTTTCTTGTTTTGGAAAGGTCTTAGACAGTGAAACCCTAGGCTCTAGTAAAGCAGAATTAAAAACAAAAAAGAAAAAGCCACCTTCACCTTACTACGATTATACCTCACTGAGTGAAGCTGAGTCAGACACAGAGTTTAGCTGCTCAGGGAGCTCAATTTCAAGTGATGAATCAGGGAACTCTAACCCAGAAAATCAATGGGACAGTCAGGACCTTGAGAACTTAAACATCTTCTTTGAGAAGACACCAGAGACATTGGAGAACTTTACCAAAGAAGTGAAGGATGCTTTCGGGAATAGGGAAGGTTTTTGTCCTGATCCCAGCAGAATGATTGATATTTTGAGGAGTCAAATGGAAGAGGATCTGACATTTTCTTATGATTTGGGAGAAGTCCGGGACATAAGATGTGCTTCAGCTAAAGACGTGATAGAGGTGAGACAGGAGGTGTCTAGGAAGATAAAGGAGGACGTCCAAAGGATGCAGGAAAAAGCAGAGGAATTTGATTCAGAGAACCTGTAAGTTATTGGATACTTGTTTTCAAAGAAGTGTTTCTAATTAATGATTTTTTTAATTCTAAAGTTTATTTATTCAAGAGTGTACAATATACACATCATCCAAAATTTAAATAAGTAAGGCCTAGATAAATAAATATGTTTCCAGTTCCCTGACTAATCCTAAATTATGAGTAGCTACTTGAAATTCTCCAGCATTAGTGAAAAGGAGAAGTCAATTGTTAAAATTTCTACATATGGATCCACCATTTAATTCCATGGATTCTAATGAAATATAGAATGGAAGGGAAAACAAAACAATTTAAAGGAAAGAAGGAAGAAATTAATTGTAATCATTTATTTTTTCTGTTCAGATTTTGCAGGGCGCTAGAATCAGCTGTGGGGAAATCTGCCCTGGAGGTCGCTGTGTTGTGTAATTCTGCCTCGCGACACTTTGCCCGGGAGACTGAGTTACTACTTAAACTGGTGCTAAGGGAGCCTATATCTACATCAAAACAAAATGAGGGAGGGCCAGACTTAAATTACTTCCAGAGCTTCTGTAAAGTGTTTGGAAAGATCTTCTTTTTAAGTGAAGGGTGAGTCTGTTAACTGTTGTTATACATGACCCCCCCCCCCCCCACCGGCATTCCCAACAACCGCCCCCAAAATATGTGGAAAAGTAGACAAGAATTGGGAAATTTCAGTTTAGGCTTGTTTGTTTAGACTTACTAAAGACCATTGGGTTTGCCAACACTTTTATTCATTGCACATTTAAATGCATACAAGTTCAAGGTATCATTCTGAATTTTTTAGGGTATGACTATTAATTATTACTAAGTTTTGATTGAAAATTAATATTTAGTGATGTCTAAGTTGTGTTTTAAAAGTCCATTTTATTTTCTTTCAGTGAATTACCTCTGGTATCCTTTACATTAAATGATTGTACTTTGAGGAAGAAGCCTGGTATTGTCTACCCTTGGTATTCTCAGTCCAGGGAGGAGGAACAATTGTTTATAACTGAGGTAAATTAGTTAACATTATACTGCAGATAGAAGTTGTTAAGTGATTGAAATCTAACTGACAGAAAAAGCTTATTAAAATATCTGAAGCAAACACGTCTATAAAGTTATTGTTATGATGTTGATATTGGTACATATCTGGCGACTGGCATTTAATGTGCTACTGAAACCAAACTTGCTGTTTTATTGTCCCACACAATTGTATGGAGTGAATGTGTGCTGTGTTTTGTTGTACATGTACATGATTGTGCTGTGCAATTGTTGCACACAAAACGATGGAGAAAACATATGCTGTGGTATAGTGCACATTTGTGCTGTATAACAGTGTGTTGTGCACAAGTCATGAGTCTCAGCAACCTAAGATTTTTTTTTTAAATCAATATAACAGTTTGAAAAGGAGTTTTCATAAAACTTGCTAATGAGGTCAATAGTTTAACATTTGAAATATTGATCAATGAGACACTGTCAAATTAATTCTTTCAAGTGCATAGTTCATTGTTTAGTACATGTACATGTACAATCAATGTACAGTACATTGTACTAACACTTGTTATTATTTAATTTCAGGTACATGAAGCACCAGTTTATCTAGGCCAAACAGACATAAAAGACCAAGTTGGTACCAAAATCATGGGACAGTTTGGAATAGAACTCATTTGCCAATTAAGACGCTCTGTATTTTATCCTAATTGTCTTGGAGTCCTCTGCATGGAAACAAAGGTAAGAACAGACAATACAAAAAAATATAGGTGCAAAGTATGTTACTGTGGTTTCATCAATTTTCGATGGCATCAATTTTCGAGGATTTTGTAAAACAGACGTTTTCGAGGAAACGTTATTTCGTGGACAAAGGCATTGCCAATACAATTGAATGTCATATTTCGTATTTCAATGTACATTTGAATTCGTGGACCTGCTCAACAACGAAATCTACGAAAATTGGTGCTCAACGAATATTGATGAAACCACAGTATTTGGATAAATCATGTCATGCTTTGTGCATTTTAGTTATGTATATTTAGGTTATCTGAGCCATAGGCTCTGGGGAGGTTTTTATGATGAAAGTTTGTCTGTTGTGTTTAGATGGAATAGAATTTTCATTTTCAACTTCTTCATATTTCAATCTGCATGGTATAAAGCATCCCTAAGAAACATGGATAAAGTGCGCAATAAATAAATAAATAAAAATAATCATTTACCCAGCCCCTTCCCAAGGTAATGTTGGGTAGATGATTGATTTATATTGAAATTAATGGGGCTGTTTAAAAATTAAATAAAAGATGAAGGGGCTAATTAAGAAGTCAAGAAAACTTTTCATACCGTAAAACAAAATATATATTAAGTTAAGAGTCTTATTTATTCATGACCCATTGCTATAATGGGGGATAATAGGATTAATCATTTACTTTTATATGGAAGGAAACAACCTCTCATAATGTCATGAAGGTCAGCTAGCTACAGTAAGAGTGTTTTATCAACCAGTGTACACTCCACTGGGATAAAAATTTTCTCAAAGAATTATGCAAAAATAGAGCTTAAAAAATCATTTAAAGTACAGAGAGAAAACATATTTTGATAAATTATTTAAGGAATCACTGTCTAGTAAGTATAGTATGCCAGGGTATCAAAGATAGTGGGAAACATGGGATAATTTGCATAATCGGTGAAGCCCATTTTGCATAAATTATTCCATGTTTCCCACTATCATTGATGTCCCTGGCATACTATACTAACTAGTAGACAGTGACTCTTTTATATTTCCATTTCATTGTAAATTAAAATTGAAGATTTAAATTTTTTTTTTTTTTTTGAAGATTTAAATTTTTAAAATGTAGACATACATTTAAGTTACCCTAAGACTTCCATGTCAATTTCAATAGTCCTCCCCCACTGACGTCATACAAAAGCAGCCGCAAAAGATTTACAAGCATATTTGGCCTCCTAAGCTCCTTACCTATTAAGAGCCATTCTCTGTAATGACTTGAAATTTTATATAGGAGCTGTGGCACGCATAGTCTCAGAATTTCTCCAAACTCTCTATGATAAAAGTCTTTGATCCCCTTAACTAAAATCAGGCAAAAATTGGTTGCTATGTGTTACAGTTACCATGGCAACATGTCTAAAAGTTTAAAAAAATGACATTTTTTACCATGTTTAGAGCCCCATAATTAACATTTGCGGCAAAGCAAACAATTGGCATTGACTGTTTCCAAAAGTTGAAGGCCTGTTGCCTCAAATGCATGATAAACAGGTTTGGTAAATCAACTATTACATACGTTACTATGGTAACAAATTATTAAAAAGTAAAAAAAAATATTCATTGAATTTTATAAAGTCATACACGTAAAAATAAAAAGCAATTATAGGATGAAATGTGATCAAATAATAGAGAAAAGAGCCTTGAAACATATACCAAGAACAAAATATGATATTTCAGTTTGGTTGGCAATGGTTGCCAAGGTTTTTATAGAACAGAGAGCCTTCAAATTTACACTCTGTATGTTTAAATCTGATCCTATCTTTTAAGAGAGCACATTTCCTCATAACTAATGATCAATTTTTAAAGATGTTGGTGTAGTCCTTATTTTCCCATTTAAAAAAATTTAGATCGGATTCTTTAAATAGAGCACTGCTATGGAAATAAGCAGAAAAAATATGCTTAAAAATCTGAAAAATATTTTGTTACCTTGGATACGTACCCTCAAATGTAGATTCCCAAAACTTTTATGATTGATATTTATTAACAGCTGACCTGACTTTTAATTTTGACTATCATCCAATCTCTAACTGGATGCAAGAAGCTGGCACACAGGGTTTAATATTGATATAAAGTTCACAAAATCGAACAATTTCCCTTCTCGGTAACCATAGCAACAGTGTTGTTTTCTTCGTCAAGTTTGATCAATATATGATATTCAACTTCAGTTCTAACAGATAAGTACTATTCAAGCTGAGTCCTTTAATTTGTTTCTTAATTATATGGCAATTTGATTCTTAATGCAGCGAATAATAATTCACTTTTAAGCACTGGTACTTTGTTTCCATGGTAACACTGCAAAGTAGCAATTATACCCAATATTTCTTATGGTTTTGGTGTTGCAAGGTCCTAAGCATGTATATTTGCCAGTCTTAAATTTTCATGTTTTTCCTCAAGACAGTAGCATTAACCCAATCTTAGTTACTGGTTTTGCATGGTTACACTATGTTACCATGGCAACCATTAAAGTTATTTATAGAATAATATTGCTTATACTTATATACTTAAGGTCAAACATTTTCATTGTTTTTCTTAAGTCGTTGATTGAGTTTGAGCATGTAACACCTACTATTAGTGAATATGGAGTGTTTTTCAGCATATTTCAGCATTTTAAATGTATTCCAAATGTACCCTTGGTTACCACTTACTTAGAGATATATTCTAAACAGTTTCTTTACAGTATAAGTAACATCAAGGTGTCATGTTTTTGTGAGAATGATTTGTTTGCTTTTCTAGTTTTTATCAAGCCATAGTCAAGATTTAAAGTGGCTGAAAATCTCGATTTTTCAAACTTTTCCGGCTGTTGCCATAGCAACCGAGACACTTAGCAACGAAATTTTGTTTGATATTTGTTTCTGGTGTCAAGTACTAAGCATGGGTGAAGTTTCATCAAAATCGGTGACCATGCGTGGCAACGAAGTTTAAGTGGTTACAGAGAATGGTTATTAACATGCCTTATTTACATTCCTGTAGAATAATTAAGATATCAACTCTGCTAACTTTCAAAGAGTTATCACAGAAAAAAAATGGAAATGGTAATATCAATAAATTTTAATGTTAAGGAGGCTCATTACACCACTTTTTGATGACGTACTACACAAAAAAATTAGCCTCCATTGTGTTGACCGGTTTGCTCAGGGAACGAGTAGTGTAGGTACCTCTATAATATGACACTGACCTTTAAAACGCTGTAAAAATAGATGAAACATGCGGTGTTGTAAACAGTGAAATCAAAGTAACGGATTCATTATGCATAAACCAAGAAGAATTGCTTTTAGGCAGAAACAAAAGAAAGCAACAGTCAAATCTTCGCCAAACAAGTAATGCCAATTTCATAGCCATGCATGCAGTGAACTCTTTCAATCACTGACATGTATGTATTTAGGAAATTCGATTTAAAATCTACAACCTTATTGAAATTAAAATTTTATTTAATTGCACTATTTACTGTGTTGGTGTTATTTTATATATTTGTTTTATTGATTTAAATGTATACTCTGACAATTTAAAGCTTTATTATGAATTTCAGATGTAATGTCAAACGTTCCATAGTGTTTTAAGTCTTGGCTAATTAGGAAAGATAACTCTTGAAAGTGGACTTTTTATACTAAATATTTTTTAAATTGGATTTTTCTTTTCCTTTAAATATTCTTCATTCAATTTGACACATGTAATTCATTGAAATACATTCCTTGTCTCTTCAGAACATATTTTTTAAACGTTTTATGCATAGATTAAAAAGATAATGACATTAATTGTTTTCTAGGAGAAAATTATTTTTTCTAATAAAATTGTTATTAGGTATTATGAGGTATTTTCACTTTGTGTACTTGTCTTAAGAAGATGCCCATCATTTGACACTGAAAGTTCTGCAATGCTGTGAAAAATAAAACTGAAATAAAACATTTCACTGAAATAAAACAAAAACTAAAAAATTCTAAAAAAAATATTTATAATATCAATACCCCCATCTGGATATTTGACATCTACATTATAAGTGGTGCTGTATTGAAATCTAACATAAACTGTGGATGTAATGAGCCACCTTAAATATTTGCATTGTTTCTAAGGTAAAACAGAAAAAAGGGTAACACAGATTAGCATTGTATCCGTTGAGTCTCTTGTTTTTGTTGCAGTTAATTTTTGTATTACTGAAAGTATCAAAGAAGCATGCCATCAGCCTATATAAAGGGCAGGAGGGTTCCACAGAAGATCCAGGGAAGTGTAATGGGCAGAGGGGTTCCACAGAAGATCCAGGGAAGATAATGTACACAGAACCACTAGACATACTTAAAGCCGAGGACAGGGTAAAAATGGCTAAGCTTCTCTTCTGGTTAGGATGTCTTCAGGATCCGAAAAAACACCGGTTTTGTTGATTTGTACTGTATGTGTGAAGCATACTTAAGAAAGTCTTACTTTCATTTATTTTTTCATCATAAAAAAAACACCAGTGTTTACCTAGCGGTCCTACTAAACAGAGTACACTAGTACAATAGAGTACTTTAGGGTACGCTAATAAAATTTTATAATTTAATGCACTTAAACTGCATTTAGCATGTTTCTCTACAGTAGTTTAACATAATAAACGTACATTTTAAATAAAATGCACATATGTTTTTAATTAGGGAAGTTATTTTAATTTTTTTTATTTCAGGTTATGGTTTATTGATTGATCCCAATGATCCCGATCTTATTTAAATTCAAATGTTTGAATTTTAGTGCGAAAAACTACAGTGTATTTAAATTTTTGATAAATGAAATTTAGCTGAAATTAAAAAGTCTGAAAGAAAATTGTAATCAAGATTGGGGTGTTAACATGTTTATAAAACCTCTAATGCTTTGAATCATGAATATTGCTTTCTTGTCAAAGTATCGCTAAAAATACAAAAATGTGGGACAATATTATTTTAAAGGTTGTATATAGATAAATCAACAGTCTAATTATATTAAAATGCACGATTTTCTAGTGTACTCTGAAGACTCTATCACATTCTAGCGTACTCTGTTTAGTAGTACCTCAGTTTTGTTGATTTATACCAAAAAAAAAAAGTGAAACATATGACAGCCGTCACTATTTTATTGTCCCAAAAACTTGGTTTGTTGATACATACTGTGTACAGTATATGTTAAACATGCTTTAGGCAGCCTTTCTTTATTTCATCATCCTAAAAAACACCGGTTTTGTTGATATATATATATATACTGTATATGTTAAACCCATTTTATATGGCAGCTGTTCATTATTTCATCATAGTGTAAAAGAGAAATTTATGTTAATTATGTTATAATATAAATATATGTTGAAAATTAAAGAGGTATTAACCTTAACCTTGATTATATTTATTTAATTAATAAAATAATTTCATGTAATAAATTCTACAAGTGCTTTATAAGGTCACCTAAGTAAACTCAGGTGACCTATTGCTATTCGTTTTCATTCGCCCTCATGCGTGGTTCCTCAAGTGTTAACATTTAAACATTTCAGCTTCTTCTCTGAAAAGGCTGAACCAATTTCAACAGATTTTGGCATATAACATCTATAGGTGAAGGGGAACAAAAATTGTGAATTTCATGGTCTATGGGGCCTGGGGGTTGGGCCAAATCCACTAACTTTAGTGCAATATTTAAAACTCTTCTTTTTTACTCCTGGACATAAAGCATTCAAACTGTTGGTTTGATTGTAATCAGCATTGTGTCCTCTAGCAAAATTGTGAAATTCATGGCCGCATGGTCAGGGGTTGTAGTGCTAAGGTAGGGCTATTTATATTATGTAGTGAAAAGGCACTATAATTTCTTTGAAAATCTTCTTCTCTGCTCCTGAGTATTAAATAATAATGAGCAAGTTATGATGAGCAAGGGTGCCTCTACCAATAATGTTAATTTTTTGGCCCCATGGTCATGGGTTGTGGTGTAAGGTCGGGACTCTATTGATATTATATTGAAAATGCATTAATTCCTTGAAAATCTTTTTCTTTGGTCCATGTACATGTACATAGTTATGATGAACAAGAGTGCCTCTTTCAAAATTGTGAATTTTATGGCCCCAGGGTCAAGGGTTCTGGTGTTAAGATGGAGCTGTATTGATTACATGTATATTGTGAAAATGATTATTTCTTTGAAAATCGTCTATTCTGTTCCTGGGTATTAAATAAACTAACTAAAAACATAGTTATGATGAGCAATAATGCTTCTACCAAATTTTTGATTTTATGTTCCCATTGTCAGGGGTTCTGATGTTAGGATGTGGCTCTTATGACTATAAAGTGAAAATACATTATATTTATGAAAATCTTTTCCTCTGTTCCTGAGTAATAAGGAGATGAACTACCTATATTGTTCCGATGTGCAAGGAATCATCTTCCAGAATTGTGAAATTCAAGACCCCTGGATCAGGGATACCAAGAAGGGGGGGGGGGTGCTCTACTTATATACTGAAAATGTATTGTTTGAAATCTGCTCCTTGGTTTTAAACAAACATCTTTAATAAGCAAGTCTGCCTTTTCAAACATTGTGCAATGTGTAGACCTAGGGTCAGGGGTTCATGTGTGGTAGTGGCACTTTTGATTATTGCTGAATATCACTGAGAAGTTGAAATGCAATGTTTTATTCCCTTACCCTGTGTATGGGTATTAAGTAACCAAATTAAGCAATTGCTAACTGTACATGTGTATAGTTATGGTTAGCAATAGTGCCTCTTTCAAAATTGTGAATGCCATAGCATCTAGCTTAAAAGTTGCACCAAATTCAATCAATTGAACGTTGTTGCATAATGCTTAGGTAACCTATAAGGCCCATAAGACTTTTTTGTTTTGTTTTGTTTGTTTTTATTTTGTTAACATAGTGCTAAGAATTTTGTTTTGTTTGTAAATATATCCTTATTTACATATATGTAAATAAGGATATATTTCTGTGATATTACAGTTTTATTTAAGGACGTTCGATCCTGATATTTTGAGCGTATTTCGCGCAGGTCCTTTATTCATAAAATTAAGCATCATTTTTAGGTTCTAACAATAAAATTAAATTCTACAATGCAAATTAAAGTATATTCAATGAAAAAACCTCGATTAAATTCCATTCAAGTAGAATTAAGCTAGGGACTATATTTTGTGATGGAAGATTTTTTAGACGAAAATGGTCAGTTTTTTTTTTCCATTTGAACTTTACTCGTACTGTTAGCTGGTTCTGAAATATCTATTAAATTATTTCTCATGAATTCTATCAACAAAGTGTGACAATAATATTAATAAATGTGAAAATCCGGGAAAAATTGAACCAACTTTAACGTAAAATTCACACTTTTTTAGTAATATCTGAAAATGTACACCCCCACTTTTGATGTTCTTTTCTAAATATTCAAGATAAACTTGACCTATCTGCTTATCTGCTTAAATTCAGAAAAAGTTTAAGACTTTAAAATAATTTTCTTGCTTATTATATTTTCAATGCCGGAAAAATAACATTTTATTAGTGCAGAAAGGTCAAATAATTGATTATGCGAAGCAATTTGAAACTTTTTCTTAGTCACAATTTTTAAGTGTCTTTTTTTAAACAGACTTAGAATTCATTTTGTTTTATGCTGTAATCGAATAAAAATATTGGATGGAAAACGTCGAAGATGTAATTTTTAATTAAGACACAAATTTCAGTGCAGAAAGGTCAAATTAAATGTACTGTAGCGCTAAATGAAGCATATTGACCCCCATATTTTGATTTGAATTTTAATTAAGCTATGTATGTAGATACTAAAAATATACTTGGCAAAAAAAGTTTAAGACTTTAAATATCAGGATCGAACGTCGTTAAAAAAAACCGCCCATTACTCCTACAGTTTCAGTCTAATTTCTGAAATTTACATTTGAAATTTTGAATGAAAGAAGAGACAAAGATAAAGGATTCTTTTTTATTTTTCATTTCAATGAACAACAGAAAAAATTACAGATATTCTGAATTGATCACCTTCCGGCCTTAAACATGAATTATTCTTGTGTGAATCTTAGCTATCTGTATGTCGCATTGATATGTCAGCAATGAGGGGAATGCATTCAAAGACCTGTATTGCATTTATATGTATCCGGATAACCATTCATGTAAGATATTGTAAATGTATTATATTTAGAAAGTACGATATTTGGATACTAGTATATGAATCTTCAAAAATCAAATTCATTTCTTATATAACACAATTAGCCAATGTGTTTGGATTAAAAAGACTTCTGTAAGTTCATAGTTTTATTATAAGTCACAGCAAAGGTATCAAACAATCAATGATACATGAAGAGTTCAATTATAAAGATCTCGGAGCCAAGATGGTGAAAGCTCACATAGTCATTGTGTCAGATAGGGCCCAGAGCTAAGTTCGTAAAAGCTCTCATGGTCCGTCTCGGAGCTAAGATGTTAAAAGCTTTCATAGTCCATCTCGGAGCTAGGATGGTAAAAGCTATTGATACTCAGTGGCGCATCTTTTGTACAAGCAGCTGCATCATAGGGTTCACATATTTGGTAATAGCAATTAGTTAGTTAGAGTGTCACTTCATTAATATTAACATTGTCCACCCCTCACTGAAGCTCTGTCTCCCATCTCCTTATAGGATACAGCAATGTCCTCTGTTTACATTATTTAACATTCTCCAGTTAATTAGATGGCTGCAGCTCTGCACAGAGTGTGATTGGAAATGTCAATGCTCGAGAACAACACATCGTAAAACTAATTGTCCGTCAAATGAAGACGCTCTGTTATTGTATTCTATCTCCCAGAGTTTGTAAACAAGTTTGTAATTAAAATATTATTGTCCGTCGCTCTACGCACTAATAGTATCAATTAAAATTCATAACACAATATTAAAACATAGATAAATGTACTGTATAAATTAATATATCAATTAAACTTATAATGTATATGCTCATTGTGTTACACTTACATGTATATTTACATTATTCTTTTGATGACTTGCCATGAATTTATGCAATTCAACTGTTATTGTTAAAGTAGAATAGAGTAGACTATATGTTTTTTATATCAAGTGCAGTTCTAAGATGTAACAATAGAGATATTCATGCTTATTCCTGGTGAATATGTAATGTAGTTCATGAGAAAATGAAATGCATTTTATTTTGTAAAGATTCATAGGGGAAATTTATTCGAAATGTAAATATTAACGTCGTACTTGATTTAGCGGTTTCTGCATTCCGCCAAAGCCGTTAAAAAGAATATATACAGCCAAATTTAATACGTTTACAGTATATGCTTACAAAAGATAAATAGTTTTCCAATATACATTAAAAAAACAAGATGTGCTAGTGAAACATTGATGCCACAGTATGGCAACTTATGGCAAACTTCAAGGTTGAAAATTCCTAAATGAAATTCAAATGTAAAATACGGTTAAAATTGTTTCTTATCAAGAGGATGGTCTCTTCTCAAAGAAAAAAACCTATTCAATAAGAGAGCCTCTAAATTAATACTACATGTAACTATTCAGAAGTTATGGTCATGTTAAAGTTTTTACAAAGTCGTTCCAACTCAAAGGTCAAGGTTAAAAGGTCAAAAATATTTAAACTAATTGAAAAGTCTTCTTCACAATTATTAGTAACTAATTATGTAATGGTAATGAACGGGATTTCATTTACCTGAAGACAATATAATACACATTTAGTAATAAGTGTTTCCTTGGTCTAAGTACTTGGTCCATGCATCTCTATAATAAGATAAATACTTTAGTGAAGTAAGTTATAAAGTTGTATATATACAGTGGACCGTCAGATATCCGGACGCCAGATATCCGGATGCTTCAGTATCCGGACGCCTTTTCATCGGAACAAAATTTTAAAATGTTATTCTGTCTTGTTTAACTGGTGATATAGATATCCGGATGCTTCACATATCCGGACAAATTGACTGGGAACCAAAGCGTCCGGATAAATGAGGGTCCACTGTACATGTTAATCATAAAGAAACAATGTATTTCATTTGAAAATGAAACAAAAAAAGATAACAGATTTCATCTCAAAAAGTACACGTATTTTGCCTTTCAATTGTCGTCCATGAATTTCTTGATTGTCTCCCAAAACATTCTCTGCCCTGTTTTATTTTCCGTCCACTCGACATGAGGTATAGACTTGAGGAGCACTTTCAGGGATCTGTTGATGTGTTCGGAGTGTATATCCTCCAGTAACACTAGAAAAAGCTTATGACCGTCCCCGTCTGCCAGAGTGTGACTTGCCATAGCTGTCTCATACTTACACCACTGATCATCCATAAAATTATTGGAGAGAACCAACATTAACTTCCTGCTCGTGTCGATACTTTCGAGGATGTTCTCCACATAAACTCCCCCTGGAATGATATCTCTTTCGTGTAGACAGAGTTTATATATGTGGTTTCTTTCGAGCATTCGAACCAGTTCCGACATGATCCATTTTCTGTCGTTTGTGTTGTAGGCAATAAAAGCATCATATAAAAATTTTTCATCATTGGTAAATCTTTTGTATCCCAATGGTTTTCTGTTTTTGCAGATGTATATATAATATTTGATATCCCAGCGAAATTTTCTTAAGAGAACAGTAGTGAAGATCACAACTGACAAAAGTCCACAGGAAGTAAAGGATAGAATGATATATGGGTTTATTTTGTGACACTCCGAAACTGGATCAAAGTTCGATAGGCTTTTCTCCTTTAACTCAGCTGGGGAATGACAAATATAGTTGTTTGGGTACCCAATCGCTCTGTTTTTGTTGTTTTCTATCCATACTCTGAACCACTCCAGCTGGCATCCACAGTCAAAGGGATTAAAGGATACATGAAGAAAGAAATCTTTCTTCTCCCAGAGAACGCGTGGCAAAAATGTTTTATTGATATTACTCAAAATATTGTTTTGAAGAACTAATGTATTGAAATGGGATAGATTTTGATAAACGTCTCCTTGGATTTCCTTAATTTTATTATAGCTGTAAAATGATGTATCTAAGGTTTGTAAAATCATTAAGAGGAGTCATCTGGCTTATTCCACCATTAATGATTGTCAAGGATATTAATTGTTTCAGAGGTTGCAGCACTTTCCTAAGATCAGTTTTAGAAAAATCGGTATTTTTTATTATCAAAACCTTTAGATTTGGACATGTTTCTAACATATATCTGAATTCCTTATGTTTTATATCCACAATTCGTTCGATGGACCGTGTTTGAAGAGATCGTGATCTTAACGCATCTTTCTGCAAAACAACTCCTCGTAGATTACCTATGATAAGAGTTTGTAGAAGGCGCATAGCAGAAAACGAAAACATGGCGATTTTCGGCAAAGGATTCAGTGAAATATTTAGAAATGTAACTTGTTGGAGGCAGTGACCCTGGATATTAAAAAACGTTTGTACGCATCAAAACATTTTCTGCCATATACAGTTTTTTGAAGGTTTGGAAATGCTGGTGTCGTGGTGTCATTCAAACAGAATTGGGGGAGAGTTTCAAAGTAATTTTCTGTGAAATTCAGCTATTCTAAAGTATCCATTTGAATAGATGGTTTGCAAAAATCAAATAGGAAGTTGCTTCCAAAATCTAATTTTCTGAGCTTTGATAATCTTTTAAAAGAGAAAAAAGCAAAATATCGTATACGACAGGATCGAACTACGATTTCTTCCAGCCCCATTAACCAAGATGTAAAGAATATTCTATACAGAATAAACGGACGTATTCCAGTATGTAAATCAGTGTCAGACATATTTAGCACTTTCACATTTGATCTTCCGAGTTGTCGTACACCATTGTATATATCTATTATATGTAACTCATTTTAAGCTAAGTCGATGCTAGCCAGGCTTTGTAAATCCTCAAAAGAATCTTCTGACATATTTCTTATTTGACAATGATCTATCATTAAGTTTGTTATATTCAAATGGTGGATAGGGTTGAATGTGTCGTACAATAGATATGATATATTATTTCCTGAAAATATTAAAGTGTTAATACTCCTCGGCAGTCCGTTTGGGATAACTTCAAGGTTTCTATTGGAACAATCCGCAGTAAGTCTGTCTGGACAAAAGCATACGCTACCAGGACAGAAATTCTCTTTTGCTTCTCCCTGAACGATGATCATAACGATAACCATCATTCGGAGGACGAAGGATTCCATTGTTCTCTCGAAAAAAAAGTAAGTAGAGAAATCAAATTTCAATTTTCAAGACTTTTGAATCCCTTATTTTTGTTTTTAAAAGAACTTTAATTTAATTTTCTTAAATATTTATTTGTGGGATTGTTTAAAACAAAAGATAAAGTCTAATTATTAAAGATTATAGAAAAAAAATATTTTAAAACTCATATTTCAATATTAAACAAACTTGTTAATACATATGTAGTAAGAAAGAATTAGCAGAGGTGGGGTTATCAAAAAGTCGTATGGCTAAAGCCATAGAATTAATGCTATGTACTATGCTCACACCTCCATGGCATCAGATCCCACCTCTGATGTTTTGGAAGTCCACGTTTCTTCTGCTTCTATTTTGTATTGTTTTTTACATTTCTGAGCTTCAATACTGTTCCCATTCTCTCTAAACATGTATTTCATGCTGCGCTTACAAAAGGTAACAGGAACATCAAACAACAGAAGTTAAAAAGATATTAAGTAATTAAACTTCAGCTTCAGCCCAAAATATCTAATCATTTTAACAAACATTCCTGATTAAGAGGCCGTGTCAGTAACCATTGAGTATTGTATATAAAGTGAGTGGAATGTGAAAAAAAATATTTTGCTTTAATATTTGGGTGCATGGAAGTATAGATGAATGTCCTTTCAAACATGAGTTATTTGGGTCACATCTTCCTTGTTACCATAGCAACGGTGATTTTAATGCTTGAAAAGTGTGAAATTTGATTATCGATAACCCTGTCAAAATTAATTACAGAATCAAACTATGTTTTTCTTAATTTCAATATATATGGGAGATTTAATTTTTCCCATGTTTATTTTAAAGCATTGGGGCCTACTTTGCTTTGTTTCTACCAAATGCTGTAAAATCAACATGATTTTTATAAATATTTTACACGAAAACGCAACCAAACTCTATCATAATCATACATGCAATAGAAACTACGAGCTTTGAAGTTATAAATCCAATAATAAAAAATGGTAGTTGGGTACTCTTTAGCAAATAATTTGATTTAGAATGTACCACAAATATGAAAACGCGTGAACGATTATCTCCCTTTTGTGGAACTCTCCTGCTGATAAAGAACAGAAAGTTGCTGTTGCAGCAGAAGTCGGAGAAGAAAAACACCATGTAAAGATGTATAAAGCAGGTCTTGTGCGGTTACAGAGGACATGACAGCATCAAGAATTTGTAGGTGACTGAAAAGTACTATATATAGTCCGAAATATCTGACGTTTTCCTGGCTTTTTAACTATTTCTATATTTTACGTGCGAGGAAAACGCCATAACCGGCGCCTTTACGAAAACTGGGAATTCCAAGCAGAGGCGGCATTCTCGGGTGTATTTTCGATACTTGCAATTACTTGTCAAACTCACAATTTATCAATAGTACAATGCCTCTAGTACTTACCAATATAGTTTTTATGGTTTGTTTGTAAATATATTATCCATGATCCGATGGAAACATTTTCTCTGACTGTCGAGATTTGTTTTCATTTCGTGCGTTTACAAATTAAAAATCAAAGTACTGAAAGTACTGGGAAGCGCTAAGCATTGTTCAACTAAACCCGCCTCTTGATCGCCTTGACTGCTACGTTAAATAAAACCGAGTGTAAGTTTTGTTACTTTAATAAAGTCTAAAAAATGAAAAAAAAAAAAAAAAAAGTGTTGCATTTTGGATCCAGGTTTCTGCGATAAAATTGAATTCATATCAATATTACAGTCCGATTTTTTTCTTCTGACTTACCTTATTTCAGATTAGGTATAAAACTCTGCATTAGCTGGAAAGTTTCTTTGTTGTTGTTTTCTTTCGGGGGGGGGGGGGGGGGGGGGGGGTGAAAAATTTTGAATACAAAAAAATGTTGCTGATATCCTTCTCTTGAATGTAAAGTAGAGAACACAAAACCTTTGAATGAAATTTTGAGCAATGTTTAATTCTACTCTCAAGAATATGAAGAATATTTTTCGTACTAAAATTCAAAATTGGCTGTCGGTGACTTTATTTGTTATCATCGGCCGCAGGGGTGATCTGTCTATTGTGTTTGAAAGTGTACAGGGAGAAATGAGTTATTATACAAATATGGACTCAATGTAGGTCAGTATGCGCCATTTATAATGACCCAGGTTGACAGATATTGACCGAAGATACATGGAGTATATCGACCGAGGGCGCTAGCCCGAGGTCGATATACTCCATGTATCTGAGGTCAATATCTGTCAGCCTGGGTCATTATAAATGCATATCGACCGTGCATTGAGTCCATATTTATTATATTATATAAATAATATTTTCCCAAATTTATTTATACAATGTATATCTTCCTAATGTTTACAGAGATAGTATTAACCATAAATAAGTTGAATGTAAATGTTTCAGAATATATTGAATGTTACTCAGAGGAACATGTTTCGGTAATAAATTTTAACCCAACGCAAGCTATTCTATCTCCGAATAACACAGAGTACCCCCTCCCCCAGATTGAGAATCACACTCGTTTGCACTTGCAGAGGAAATCATATGCACTGACAAAATATAAATATCTATGTCTTCTACGTTAAGATACAATATTATACATGGCACGCTCGTCTTTATTTTTTCTTTATTCTCCGTAATCGCGGAAACATCGTCAAAACTCTGCTCGCCGAGTGGAAAAGTCGAATTCAACCATGAAATGGTATGTTCTAAGTAATCCCGAAAAATGTTCATAGATATCCTTATAATTGTTTTGTATTCTGAATCTTAGTCTCAGAGTTATTCACTTACTATATCTTTTAAATTTTCCTCACCTACAACTTGCAAACTTCCGAACTTCCATGTTTGTTTAAAGCGAAAGTGAAAACGAGGCAGCTCGTGCAAGTCATTATTCGCTTTCAGCGGTCGTTATTAAAAAATAATTACTTCGTATTTACCAATCACATTACAGGATTTCACAAAGTTATATAATATTATTTTTTATTGTTCCATCTTTAATAATAAAATATATTAGGATTATGAATAAACGATTTTTAAAATGACATAATATTTTGTTTGAACTGTTTTTAGCATATTTTGATATTTAATCGTCTTCATAAATATTTATAAAGTTAAAATTTATATAAATAAGGTTTTACAAAATAAAAATTCCTAGCATAGGACCTTGTAATATATACACACAATCGTTATAAGACTTAGTTTCTGGGTATATAAATTATGAATTGAACTTTTAAATTTTGTTTTGAATATGCTACACTTGAATAATATGATAATAATATTTTTTCAATATTTCACATTTATTGTGATACCAATCCGGCCTCGTGCAGCATGTTGCTATCATCATGTAACAAAAATCCCCGAAGACTTTATAATTGTGGACACGCCCTCCCCCCTCGATATATTCAACCCCAGGGCTTGTTTAACATTTTTTTTTAACAAATTATATTTATTACACTTATTCATCATGTGTACAATATGAAGGGGGATTCCTGTCCACAAGTACCCGTAATCCTTCATCTCTGACTCTCTCACACATGAATTATAATTTATTTTTACCGAAATTTAAAAAAAAAAGCTTTGCCATTCTGTTTCTCGTGCTATATTTGAAGCAGAATTTACAATATTTCTTTTTAAAATAAAAATATTAAATCACATACTCTTCTATTTAGAAAAAATATATCACATTGAAATTCGTTCGTATTTTTCTTGAACTCATTTTGGCGAAAATACTTTTTTAAAAATGCTGCAGTTTTTTAACACCCAATCGTTCAGTGAAATGGATTTTTTTTGCATCAAAATATTTTGTTACAGATAAAAACTACAAAACAAGTGTAGACTCTATATAAATGCGTTCAAGTTTGTACTGCTAAAAGGTAATTTGATTTTGTGAAATCATTATAATTGATTGCCCTATGTGTAATGCGGTTTGTTCCCATCTCGCCTTAGCTGTAAAATTTAGCATTCACATTTCACCTTAGTAAGCTCTCAGGTGAAATAATGTAATGAAGATTGGATATATATTAGCATCAAGTATTTTTGGGTATTACATTTATCCTTTCATTCACTGTATTCATAAATTCCCATTAACTGTTAAATTCAATCTAAAAAATTTATCATTTAAATTTTTATATCAACCCAGTAATATTTACGAATGCTAAAATTCCCATTTCGGCTTAGTACTTTTTAACTTTTTCTTACCTGGATTTCACAGTAAAGGCGAAATGGGAACACACCTGTAATGAAAGTGTGATAATAAAAATCCTCGTTTGTATAAAATTTACATTGTTTGAAATAAAGGCTTATGCAGAAGAGGGAATGAAAAATTATTTAACGAAACTACAAAATGTAGATACAAATAAGATATAGAAGCTAGTTTAATAAATAATTTTTTATGGAATTATGCTTCTTTTAAGATTTAATTCCCATTTTTATTTTTTATACTCATTGATATTTTGAGCTTAATGAGACTTAGATATATGTGCGCATAAATCTTTTTTGGTACTTGTATTAATATATAAACATGTATGGTCATTAGTTTTTCGAATTACCACTACAGAGATTACATGTACATTTGTGACATAATGAGTGTTTGCCAGTATACTTATTAATACGCTCCATATTGTTTAAGCAATAAAATGCTTTCTTTGTTTGTTGTTACTGGAATGAACGGAAGCAGCTGTTGCAGAAAAAATACATAACCCGCGTAAGCGGGTTATGTAATTTTTTTCTGCAATAGCTGCGACCGTTCATTCCAGCAACAACAAACAAAGAAAGACATTTTATTGTTTATATTTATATCTGTTTAACTTATCATTTTAAGTAGGATTAAAAATATTAATTATTGTGTTAATGATGTACGTTTCATTGCTGGAACGGCCACTGATCAAGAAATCTGTACAGGTGATATGCCTAATGTAGTTTATGCAGGGAAGAACGCAATGGTTTTCTTAAGAAATAAAGAAGAAAATATTCAGTGGATGTAAATATTCAGAGATAAGAACCGCCCTTATCCCCTACCGCAGGATTTCCGTACATATTAATATCGACTGTACCAATTAACACCTATTATGATAACTCCTACACTAAAGTAGCGGACAGAGGGTCGGGGATTGTTAGACGGCTCAGTAGAGTTACATAACTTGCTCAGCGGCGCTATATTATGTATCACTCCGCGTAATATAGTTCGTCATTTTGAGAACATAATATACAACATTAAAATATTTAATTTATATATAATCACCTTTAAAAGGAACCATATTAGACCAAGGAGATAAATTAGGTCACCAATAGTAGCCCTTGCAAAGACATTATAGAACCAATTTGTTTACATAATTATCATTATTTATAGAGGGCGGGTCAGGGGTGCGTTCAAGATCTTAGTGCTAGATGGATATTAGGTACAGATACGAAATTTAAATAAGAATAGCAGCCACGTAAATAATATACATTATAAATATTTATGCTAAGTTTGAAATCCTGTAATCCTACTTGGATAACACTTTGCATCCCGCGACATGCTGTATATACCGGTATACTAACTGAAGGAATGTTCTATATCTAATCGTAAAGTCTCGTGACACACATTCAATTTTTGCATACATCAGTTATAGATGTAATGATTGTATAATAGAATTAATTTTAACATCTTAACGAGCTGTCTTTTCAAAACAACTGGGTATGTAGCATATATTAAACTACGTGTAAGTTTACTAGGAACTATGGTATTGAGTGCAGCCATGATATATGCGGTCGGTAGAGGGCGTTGAATAAAAGATCGTGAAAATCTGAAGACACCCTATAAATCGCTTGCGCATACGCGCTTAGCGCTTAAAAATATACAAGTCCTGTATCGAAATGATGAGTGATTATTTTCTTTTCATTGATATTGTCAAGTACTAAAAGCATTGTGCCATTGATAAATTGTAACAACGGCATTTAATGCGGTTCCCAGGTATGGGAAATCATCTCTGACTGGAAATGGCGAAATTTCCAGTTTTCGTAATGGCGCTGGTTCTGACGTTTTCCTGGCACAGAAAATATTAAAAAAAAAAAAACTGAAAAATGCCAGATATTTCAGACTTTATTATTTAGAACATATTCATCAATCACTGATAAGGTCAAATTGGTAGATTTCCAATCGTGTATGTCTGCATATTAGTGTTCTTTTGATAAGTAATATTTCACACAATATTTCATAAAAAATTCATAGCCATACCCGCTATACCTCATTATCTCAGGTCTATCAATATATATTTTTTCGGAGAGCTACAGTTCTGCAGCTACACTAAAACAAGATGACAAAACTTGAGGTTGCTAATATTGATTTGAAAAGGGGAAGGGAAACTAGGATAACAGACTCAACTCTGGTTTCAAAATTTGCTCCTGACCCTTAAAGTGGAGGGGAGGGGAACCAGGATTTATAAATTTTAACTACAGGAAATTTTGACTTCCCAAAAAAGTAAGGAAAGGGTGGGGTGCTATTCCTCCTAAGCCCTTGATCAGGTTGGGCACAATTTCTGAATATGATAATTCTGAAAATGTGAGACTAAATTGGAGTATCCCTTTTGTCCAGTTTAATGTCTTATATCATATCCCAGTCACTATATATGCTATAGGCTCAAGTAAGTTTGTAAACAGGTCTAAAATATTTTCAGGAGAATCATGATGATAATCAGTTGCAATGTGAACTAACAAATAACCATAAGTACAAGCAGATCCAATTAATGTGGAACAAATAAAGGTTTGTATTGAAATTTTTACATGTACTGAATTATTATGCCCAAAGAGCATGAACATATTTTTGTTTGTCCTTTCTGTCTATCTGTTGTCAGCGTTAACCTTTACCATGACTTTTGAACTGTGAGATCATATTTTGTATACATAATCCACTAATTAAGTTCTTTTAAATTACACCAACATCAGTAACCTTTAGATCTTGATCTTTTTGCTAAAACTAGCTTTTTAGGTCACCTGAGTAAACTCAGGTGACCTATTGCTATCACTTTTCGTCCGTCGCCGTTCGTCGTGCTTCGTGCGTTAACATTTGAACATTTTCAGCTTCTTCTCTGAAACCACTGAACCAATTTCAACCAAATTTGGCATATAGCATCTATGGGTGAAGGGGAGCAAAAATTGTGAATTTCATGGGCCCTGCCCCCCTGGGGCCTGGGGGGTGGGGCAAAAACCACTAAAATTAGTGCAATCTTTAAAAATCTTCTTCTTTACTCCTGGACATCAAGCAGTCAAACTGTTTGCATGATTGTAATCAGCATTGAGTCCTCTACCAAAATTGTGAAATTCATGGCCCCGGGGTCAGGGGTTCTGGTGTTAGGGTGGGGCTAAATAAGTATATAGTGAAATTTCATGAATTCTTTGAAAATCTTCTTCTCTGCTCCTGGGTATTAAATAAACTAACTAAGTGCATAGTTATGATGAGCAAGAGTGCCTCTACCAAAATTGAGAATTTTATGGCCCCAGGGTCAGGGGTTCTGGTGTTAGGGTGGGGCTCTATAGATTATATAGTGAAAATACATAAATTCTTTGAAAATCTTCTTCTCTGCTCTTGGGTATTAAATAAACTAACTAAGTGCATAATTATGATGAGCAAGAGTGCCTCTACAAAAACTGTGAATTTTATGGCCCCAGGGTCAGGGGTTCTGGTGTTAGGGTGGGGCTCTATAGATTATAGAGTGAAATTTCATGAATTCTTTGAAAATCTTCTTCTCTGCTCCTGGGTATTAAATAAACTAACTAAGTGCATAGTTATGATGAGCAAGAGTGCCTCTACCAAAATTGTGAATTTTATGGCCCCAGGGTCAGGGGTTCTGGTGTAAGGGGGGGGGGCTCTATAGATTACATAGTGAAAATACATGAATTCTTTGAAAATCTTCTTCTCTGCTCCTGGGTATTAAATAAGCTAAATAAGTGCATAGTTATGATGAGCAAGAGTGTATCTACCAAAATTGTGAATTCGATGGCCCCAGGGTCAGGGGTTCTGGTGTAGGGGGGGGGGGGCTCTATAGATTATATAGTGAAAATACATGAATTCTTTGAAAATCTTCTTCTCTGCTTCTGGGTATTAAGTAACTAAATAAGTGCATAGTTATGATGAGCAAGAGTGCCTCTACAAAAATTGTGAATTTTATGGCCCCAGGGTCAGGGGTTCTGGTGTTAGGGTGGGGCTCTATAGATTATATAGTGAAATTTCATGAATTCTTTGAAAATCTTCTTCTCTGCTCCTGGGTATTAAATAAACTAACTAAGTGCATAGTTATGATGAGCAAGAGTGCCTCTACCAAAATTGTGAATTTTATGGCCCCAGGGTCAGGGGTTCTGGTGTAAGGGGGGGGGGGGCTCTATAGATTACATAGTGAAAATACATGAATTCTTTGAAAATCTTCTTCTCTGCTCCTGGGTATTAAATAAGCTAAATAAGTGCATAGTTATGATGAGCAAGAGTGTATCTACCAAAATTGTGAATTCGATGGCCCCAGGGTCAGGGGTTCTGGTGTAGGGGGGGGGGGGCTCTATAGATTATATAGTGAAAATACATGAATTCTTTGAAAATCTTCTTCTCTGCTTCTGGGTATTAAGTAACTAAATAAGTGCATAGTTATGATGAGCAAGAGTGCCTCTTCCAAAATTGTGAATTTTATGGCCCCAGGGTCAGGGATTTTAGTGATAGGGTGGGGCTTTATTGATTATACAATGAAAATACACTAAATCTTTGAAAGTTTTCTTCTCTGCTCCTAAGTATTAAGCAGATGAACTACCTATGTAGTTATGATGAGTAAGGGTCCTAATCTTCCAGAATTGTGAATTTCAAGGCCCCAGGGTCAGGGGTACCATAAAGGAGGGGGGGGGGGCTGTACTTATATACTGAAACTGGATGAATTGTTTGAAATCTGCTCCTTGGTATTTATCAAATATTTTTGAAAAGCAAGGGTGCCTTTTCAAAAATTGTGCAATGTGTGGATCTAGGCCTAAGGGTCAGGGGTTCATGTGTGATTGGGGCATTACTGATCATGCTGAATATTACTGATTACTTGAAATGCATTTTTTGTTCCCCTACCCTGCCTATGGGTATTAAGTAAACAAACTAAGCAACTGCTAAGTGTATTGTTATGATGATCAATGGTGCCTATTTCAAAATTGTGAATGCCATAGCATCTGGATTAAAACATGAATCAAATTCAATCACTGGAAAGTTGTTGCATAATGCTCAGGTGACCTATAAGGCCCATGGGCCTCTTGTCTATATTTGTTGACGCTGGGGGCATACTGTTTCACAAACTTATCTTGCTTTAAATTACTTTTAGCATCAGCTTGTTTATTATAAAGAATCAGCAACTATATGCAGTAGGGTCATGTAAATTTGTAAACAGATATGAAATACTTTCAGGAGAATCATGATGATGATGATGATGATGATGAGTTGCTATGTGAACTACCAAATAACCATGAAGTACAACCAGATTCAAAGCATATGGAACAAATAGAGGTTTGTACTGAATTTTTTACATGTACTGAATTGTTTAGAACTACTTTGAGCATCAGCTTGTTCATAAGAGCCCAGCCTCAAAGAGTACCAGTAATCACTTTGTTCATCCATTTCTTTGTCGAGAGATAACTCAAATGCTATATGTCCTGGAAACTTCAAACTTGAAAGGATTGTGACTCAATAACTTAAATCCATTTGACCTATGAACTTCATATTTTAAACCCAGACAAGAAGCCTAAAATGGGCCCATACTGCTTACCTGGTCTTCTGTCAAAGGTTGTTAAAGACTGATATCATGAGGCACATTTGTGTCAAGTAAGCTGTGCTTTTGAGGCAGGTATGAAATGCATTTCAGATAAGACAATTTCATTGAAGTCTACTGTGACCTTAGCATTGAAGTTTGACATTGAGTTAGGGTCATGTCACACCACCTTATCATTAGGAGCATTATATGCCAAGTATGAAGCTGTTCCATGAGACATATAGAAATACAGACCTGAAAACTCCATCAAATTTTACCTTGACCTTGACATTGAAGGTGTGACTTTGGCTCAGGGCTGTGAAACACTGTCTCAGCATGAGTAACATTTGTGTCAAAATGAACTTGTTTTAAATGAAGTTGTTAGTTGGATTGATTTTGTATCTTTCTTTTGTAGGTGGAATCAACTTCAGACGACAACTTTTCCAAACACCTTGTGAAAGTTATCTGAATGCCAGGATTCTCAAGAGCATGAAAATAGTCCATTACATAGAAGGAAGACCTTGATTATGTATCTTGATGCCATTGGTGAAAAGGCAGAGGTCTAACACTGACTGTGAAGAAAATGACTTGACAGCTGAAGGGAACATGAACAATTTGAATCAGATTTCTGATATGGCTCTTAAAGCAGTGAACTAAAAAACATTTTCTTACTAAGTTTAAGATTTTGATATCAAAGTTTTTGGAAGGGGGATATAGGAATCACCCTGTTTGTTTGTCCATCTGTCTGTGGACAACACTTGGATTATACTGCTCTAGCTCTAGTTGGTTAAAATAGATAATATCTAAAATCAAATGTGTCATACTTCTTGTTTACTGTGCATAAATGTACTTTGAAGAACATATTGTATAAGTAGAATTTTTAGCGAGGATTTAATTTTGGCATTATTAGAGAGGGTGCTGACATCGCTAAAATTGAATATTGCTAAAAATTAATGTCTTATTATTTGTAATAGCTTCCTTAGTAAACATTTTAAAATCGCTAAAATTACTTCTGGCTAAAAATAAAATACCAGACTTTGGTAGAAATCGCTAAATTTGCATCTCGCTAAAATTTCCACTTATACGATATGTTATTATTTCTAGCAAAATATTTCTGTAAAATATTTGACTGTACACTTCAGAAAAAATTCAGTCTCAGAATCAGGTACAAGATATGCTGTAATGGTGCCTAGTTGTGTCGCCTGCATAGCAAGGGGACTCTTAGGGATCACTTCTCCATTGTCTGTCAGTCTGACTAGCTGACCATCAGTCTATCTGTCTGTCACAATTTGATATGTCATTCCTGAGACACACATTTTCAATGGAAAACTCTTGTTTTACGTTCATATCTGTGATACTTTTAGTGAGCATTGATATTTGACCAGTTGATTGGTCTTTGATAGTAAAATAAGATAAAACTTGAAATATAAAGTTGCTGTAAACTACATTTTCACAAGCCTTGCTGATGTTAAGGTTTATTTTCATTTGAATAAGTATAAGGTCGTCTTGTGTTTAAACAGACACGACTTCTCATTATACCCCCTGTAAACGAAGTTTGGGGGGGTGTATATAGGAATCAGCTTGTCTGTCTGTCTGTCTGTCCGTCCGTCCGTCTGTCTAGCTGTGCAAACATGTACGGTCCATATCTTTCTTACGGAGGAACATTAGAGTCTACTACTCCATACAAAGATTGCTCATGACCTAAGAGTGTGTCATGACCTTGACTCAAGGTTCTTTGTGTCAGTTTAATGTCACTGAAAGGAAAAACTTCATAATTTGTGCCTGGTCCATATCATTCTTATTGATAAACTTGGATACTTTCTTGTTTGTACACAAAGATCACTTTTGACATAAGGGTGTGTCATGACTTTGACCCAAGGTCAATTGTACAAGTTCAAGTGCACAGACAGTAAAAGAATTATAATTCATGTCTGGTCCATATCTTTCTTAAGGATAAACTTGGAAGGTTCCCATTTTACACAAATATTGCTTCGACCTGAGAACTTGTCATGACTTTAAACCAAGGTCATTTATGCAAGTTCAAGGTCACTGACAAAAAAATTCATAATTCATGTGTGATCCATACATTCAGTCTATTTTTTAGGCTGCACCTTCGTTTCATTTATAAAAAAAATTAATGAGCAATTACATTTGCTCTAAAATGTTTTAGCTTTTCTCTCTTCTCTTAGATCCATAAAATATTCATGATTTAGCACTTCTGAAAAACCCAGCGGGGGGTATTTTGTCCCATTTGGACAGTTCTAGTTGTTTTTAGGTTTATAACTTGAATAATAAACATGGTACAGCAATGTAAATTAGCCAGTAGACAGAGCATTGGCGTCCCTTTGGGTTGAACATTGCATCATTTTGACATATAACTTCGGCTTTTGTTATGTCATATATGGTCAAGTTTTTGCGTATTTGGTCCACATTCTGACTATATTGTATAACTATTAGACATTGTAGAGCAATGGTACTTATTATTACTTATATGATGGGGTAAGTACAACAGGGTTGACAGTTGATCAGGATGCCATGACCCAAATATTCCACTTGAGAGGCTTTAATTTCCTGGGTGTATGTTTCATGTTTTGCCGATCCTAGTCAAGTCAGTTGCTAGGGTATAAATTCCGTTGCTATGGAGATTTCTTTTTTTTATTGTTTTGTAAAAAAGTCGTACATTTCATGGAGATTTTTCTAAAGTACTATGTTTCTGTAGATATGGCATCTAACTGTTAAATATCTGTTGTAATATTAAAAAAAATTGCCAAAACTTGCGAAAATCCATTGAAAGTGTTTTGAAAAAAATGCAAATTTTGATTTCTGAAAAAAAAATTGGGACATCCGACTACCAATTTTTATTTTATCATTTCATAGTATTGGGACATATCTTTAACTTTGTATGACATACAATATCTACGGTTGTTGCGTTTTTAAGTATTCAACTTTTGAAAAACTTAATTTTCCACGGATATTCCCATCATGAAAATCTTGTCATTTTTCGGTTGCCATAGCAACCATATCAAAATTTTTAAAAATACTTACAAACATAAAGATATTTTTTCTGATGCATCTTTCATTATTTCAGTATAAGAAAACAAATTTAGACCTTCCAATTGTTTCCCCCTCTGCATTTAAATATGTCTAAATTTGTATTATTTTACAATGTTTCGTTGAGAATTTACTATGCAAATCACATTTGTTGCCATGGAAACCAATGATGATGAATAAATTTGTAAAATTTGTCTCAAATGTGTTTTTTGTTGTTGTTCAAATATTTTAGGGTGGTTTTTGCCCAATTCAAAATTTTTGACTTTCCATGTAAATCTCAATGGTTACTGACACGGCCTCTTAAGTCTTCAGGATAAGTAAACTATATAGAGAAAAGAAATTAAGATCTTTATTTGGAAATGTATAGAAGTAATCCATCAGAAGCGGACTACAAAGCGTTTACTGACCCAAACCAGGATGTACTCGAAGAATTTAGTTAGAATCAATCCTTAAATACTAAATCAGTAATCAAGAAATCGTTAGAATATTTGACTGTTTTATTATGCGTAGTAAAAATCACCAATGAAGGGGTATAATTGATATTGCCTTGCTGTATCATATTAAAGCAAATAATTTATTTATGTTGAAGCCATGATAATAAAGGAATGATGCAAGTAATAAGAAATTATTATATTTGATTGGAAAGAAAACCGGTTTTGTTAAAAATTTCAAGTGACCACAGTACATACTGGTAGGTCTACCTTGTAGGTATTAACTGTATTCACAGGATGTGCTGACTGAAATAGTCTTTAGATTAGATTCTACAAAAGCTGAATTTTTCTGTCATCTTTGAACGCATCCACACTTTAAAAAGTAGATCAGTACTCGAAAAAATAAACTTTCGTTTCGTATGAACAATTTCTTAAACGAGGTAAATTATTGACTAGCAAGTTGATGAAACAAGAATATAAGCAGTCTTGTTTAAAGTCATCATTTCGTAAGTTCTATGGTCGATACAATGACCTTGTTAGCAAATACAATTTATCATTGAGTCAAATGCTGACTGACGTTTTTCATACCAATTGTTAGTGCACTATTTTTACACTGAATTGACGACGGATTCTTTTTCCGTTATTTCCTTATCACGACAATGAGCACACGGCGGGTGTGACCGGTCGGCAGCGGATGCTCACTCCTCCATGGCACCTGATCCCACCTCTGATGTTTCGGAGGTCCATGTTTTCTCTGCTCTTATTTTGAATGTTGTTTAATGGACTTTGAGACTGAATACTTTGTTATCTCCATATCCTTCTTCTACACAGTTTCAAACATCAATGGTAAAGATTCAAATTTTCAAAACTGTCGACTTTGTTAATTATAAATAGAAGGATTTTTCATTATACATGTTGTACCTTCTTTAATGAATTAAGTGCTTCTTTTTCATAAATTAAATACCCATTATTTAGGTTGATTTTTTTAATACATAACTTCCTTGAAACTTTTAAAGCTTGAGTATCATAATGGGAAACATATGCAAATCGCGTTGCTTAGTATTCATATGCCTAAAATTGCGGAGTAAAATTAAATCTGTACTGATGCAGGACGTAGAGAATTGTTCTTTGGAAGTCACTATTACATGTAAGTTTAATCCAGTAATTTTTATGCCAAGATATAGAAACAGTAAACCCCTTTTAAATAATAAAACAAAAGATCGAAAGCAACCTCATGCTTAGCCATGTCATTCCCTATCTGTACAACTGTATTTACAAATATTATTTAAATTTATATAAATGGTTTAAAATATCTTCATTTTCTTGCATGACAGATATTAAAATTGTATTTTAAAATTCCTTGTTATTTAAGTTTTTGAGTTACAAAATAGTTCAAAGTCAAAATAAAATTGTTAATCGTAAAAAAAGATTAGCAGAAGGGGTTTATCAAATAGTATTATGGCTCATGCCATAGAATTATCACTTTACATGGTCACTCCTCCATGGCAACAAATCACACGTCGGAAGTCCATTTTTGCCATGCTCTTATTTCATATTGTTTAATAGACTTTTGAGTTTGAACTCATGCGTTTTATAATTTAATACTATGAAATTTTGTACGAAATGCTTCAATGTACATTGACTTCACGAAATACTTTGTTTTTAGTAAGATTATTTCTGACACGAATCTACATGCTTTAAATTGTTATAGTTCTATAAAAGGATCATTTTTATTGTTTGAGTTTGAATCTCGTGATTGTTGGAGTATAATTTCTAATGCCTAAAATTAACCTTATACACCGACACATTTAAGGTACCCGGACAACAAAACAGCATTTGATGTCTTTGTAAAAAATTTGAAAACATGTATTTTACATCATGATTTAATGTGTTAAATGTATGAAGATAACAAAAAAGTCTTCAACCTTAAATGTCTTTTTAAATAATTTCAACCAGGTGCAGAGCAAGGACGGAACTCTAATACCAGAGGTGGGAATTGATACCATGGAGGAGTGAACGTCTCTCTACCGACCGACCACACTTACTCTTTTGAAAGATTTCAAAGTTGCTGAGAGATTTATTTCAACAGTAATATTAATTTACAGCCCAAAAGGTCATCTAATCATTTGAACACACATTTCGCATTTCGATTGAATTTTCGATAACATCGTCTGGATAATTATATTTTACAGAGTAAAGAAATTAAATTTTATTTTGAAATCTAGAAATGATCAACCCAAAGCGGATTACAAAGCGTTAACCAACCCAAACCACGATGTACTTGAATAGTTTGACCAAGAATTAGAATCATTCCTTAGATAATAAATAAATGATCAAGAAATCTATAGAATATTTGACGGTACTCGTATTATTATATTTATACTCAACAAAAAAGATACACATATTGTTTTATATGTCAAAGAATTTTTTAAAATGTATATGGAACAACTATATTTTATATAATTGGATACCTGTGACCTATTTAAAGGACAACATGGGGTTTTAAAACCCAGTGTTGAATTATCTCCCTTGATTAAACGTGATTTTTTAAGTAGTGTTTTTTATGATTTCTTCTAAATCTGATGTGTATTTTTGTTGATACTTTGGATTTAGAGAAACTACTAACATCCTATTATTCATCCCATATTTAGGATTTGGTTGCAGTGTTGATGGTGGAATGCCACGCCGAAACAAAGATGACGACGACAAAACTAATGATACTAGACGAAACAATGCAACAGGAAATTGCAACTGGATTTGGAAAGCATCAATGGGTTTTGCAGCTGTTAAACTAACGTCGGAAGACCAAAAACTGGCCGGCTGCAGGTAACCACACCCAGGCAGGACCTTCAGAACCCCACCCACCCCTTTCAGCACCTCACGCGATTCAGAACTTGCTGTAAAAACTGTTGCTACAATTGCTGGATGAAAAAAATCAGCATAAAAATACATAAACTAATTGCAATAGACTGAGAGGAGTTGGTATTCGTGCACGACATCCATCCATTAGAAATCCACCAGAGCTTTGACGTCGCAAAGGACACATGGATTGGTTTAGACGGAAGGTCCCTAGAATCTGGAAGCATTGACAGTGACATAAACTTAACTTTCCTACTCGCAACAAAGGATACGTTTAATTTTCATTAAAATCCTCTAAAATCACTTTAAAATAAACAAGGATTAAACTGAAAACTTAGATCATCAAGTTTAATCTGAATATGCGTTTCATTTTTTGTGGAGTATACATGTAAATAAATACTTAGTAAACAAAGACTCAACAATGGAGGAGTATCACTGACATTACCTTGCAGTATCATTTTAAAAACCAGTTTATTTATTTATGTAAGAGCCATAAAGATAAAGGAATGATGCAAATAATGTAAATTATTTCTGATTGAGAAGAAAACCAGTTTTGTTGAAAATTTCAAGTGAGCTCCATACATACCTTGTAGGTATAAACTGTATTCACAAGTTATGTTGAACTGAAATATTATTATTTTATAGAAGATTTTACAAGATATGAACTTCACTGTTATCTCCGAACGTATCCACACTTTGAAAAGCAGATCAATATTCGAACATATTTATATCCGTTTCATTAACAGTTTCAGAAATCAATTCAAATTCAAATTTTCAAAGTTGTTGACTTTATTGATTATAAATGGAAGGATTTGTCAATAAGTCTTCTTGAGTAATTAAAGTGTTTTTTTTTCAATTTTATTTTTTTCCTCATAAATTAGGTACCCGTAATTTAGTTTGATTTTTTGCTAATTAATAACTTCCTTGAAACTTATAAAGCTTGAGTATCATATTGAAAACATCTGCAACTTTTTTAATGACATGGCTCAGTATTCATATGCCTGAAATTGCGGAGTAAGAATTAATCCTCACTGAAACAGGACGTAGAGAGTTGTCTTTTGGATATGTCATCATTAAGTTTTATCCAGATAAGCATCAGAGTAAGATATTCCACTGCAGAAGTCACAAGTGGTGAATACAAGTCTAGAAAAACAGGCCTTATTAAAAAGAAAATAAGTGACCAAGGTAAGCAGCCAAGGCAAGAAAATATACATGAGGCGACAAATAAAAAAATAATAAATTCTGAAAAACTGTCTTGATATTCCACTTTTGCTAATATATTATTAGAATTGATTATGAAATACAAATATATTTATTGAATAAAGCATTGACAAATGTAATGCTATATTTCCTCAAATCTCTCTTCTTTAGAAGGAAGAAGCTGATAAATTAGAAATGTCAATTTGAAACCGCTATAGTTCTAAATCGCCATAGTTTGAGAGGAAGTAAAGATGCTTAACTGCTGCCAATCATTATAAGTAGAGATCATACATGTAAAAAAAATAGTTCCTCAAACAATTACTAAATACTCGTATTCTATTTATCTAATATTTTGTTTGTGAATCACTTACAAAATGATTCAAAATGGTTTTTAAATTGAAATTTTTAATTACTGTGAAAATTTACCTTTCACAAGATACCTACAGAATAATCTGTACAAATTTGCCACATTTCATCCGAACATTGTAAATTATTGAATGAAAAATTAATATATTTACTGCTAAGCATACATGTATTCATTTAACTGATATGAACATGATTTTATTTATGCAATTGATCATTATTTTCTTTTTAAACATGTAGGCTCATAAATGTAACTGCAATGAAGTGTGAACTGTTAGCGTTACAATTTATCAGGAGATGTTTTACAAATTTTCTCGGAATTAGTACACATATATATTTAATTAGTTTTATATCCTTCTGCTACAACAATCTTATAGTAGTCCAGATATTGATAGACACCTCGAATAGATGTCACAAATGGATTAAATTATTTTTGCTATAACCTATTCCAAAACCGGAATTGAAGACATTATTATTCGATTCAAGAAATCGATGTCAGCTTCAATGTTTCTAAAATCTTTTTTCGTCGTGTTCCGTGTTGATTCCTTAGTGACGTGTCACTATTCGAAGCAATGACATCAATTTCTTGAATCGGATAATACTGTCTTCAATATTGGTCTCTCTCCTTATATACACTGTCTGACACCTAACGTGATTTAGGGCACCTTGTTAGGACATTAGGCTCCATCATTTGGGCACCCTGTTAGTGCGTTAGGCGCCATCGTTAGGGCACCTGTTAGGACATTAATATTAGGACCTCTGCACCGTGGTTAGGTGTCAATGCACTTGATACATTTAGGGCATCTGATAAGCGCGATAATTAGGACACTAATTAGACTCCCAAGATAAGGGCACTTACCAGGTACCATGGTTATGGCTTATCACATTACAAAAATAATATTCCTATTTTACTAATAACTCTAGCATATTTACATAATTATATAAAGAAAAACATTCCAGATGTAAATAAATAATACTTAGTAAAAATAAAAAACCTCAGCATTGAAGGGGTATAAATGATCGACTTTACCATGCAGTATCATAATAAAATACAAACTATTTATTTAGGTAAAAGTACCGGTACTTGAACTGTATTGAGGATGCTATTTTACAGGTCAAAAAACAACATGTAACTCCGGCATACAATTATGACAATATTTACACATTGCCAGAAGAAAATATATTTTTTACTTTAAATGGTCAACTATTTTTAGAGACCTTACTTTTAAATATAAGGGGTAAAACTATCTCTTATTCAACATATGTCAAAAGGATGACAGAAAAAGAGGAAAAATTATTGATCGAGAACATTAAACATATGGAAGAATTTTTTTTTTCAGAAAGTAATTTAGAAGTTTTATATGATAAAACACACGTATTAGAGAAAATTAGAAAGCACAAGTTGTTAGATAATAACATCAGAAGTAGAGCAAGATGGATTGAGGATGGGGAAAAGCCCACAAGCTACTTCTGCAAACTGGAATCTAGAAATTTTACAAGTAAAATTATATCAAGATTAGAAATAAATAATAGCGAGGTTATTCATGCCCAGTCACATATCTTAAAAAAAATTAAATCTTTCTACGAAAATTTATATACCATTAAAGAAAATACTTAAATCTATATAATGAGTTGAAAAATATTGATGCTTTCAAACTTTCCTGATAAGAATCAAACAATTTAGAGGGCGAAATAACCTTGCTAGAAGCCCCAAATACTCTTTATTATAAGAAGGCTAAAAAATCTCCAGGATCTGCATGTTTTCCAGTGTTTTTAAAAATGTTTGGAAGTATATTGGGTATTTTGTTTTAAAATTTATTAACCTTGGTTACAAGGATGATTTTATGACTATTACGCAAAGACATTAAATTATAACATTATTGTCTAAAGGTGACAAGCCAAGATATTTCATTAAAAACTGGGTCCTATTACATTGCTAAATACTGTATACAAAAAAGTATCTGGCTCTTTTTGCAAAAAGATTTAATATTTAGATAGAATTATCAACCCTGACCAAACTGGTTTTATCTCTAACTGATATATTGGAGAAAACATAAGACTAATATATGATGCAATGCACTTTACAAAAGGAGAAGACTTTCATTATTTAAAAAAAAAAGCTTTTATTTCTCTTTCCTGGAACTTAATACAAAAAATCTTTGCACTTTTGTTTTAATTTTGGCCCTTCCGTTAGAAAATGACCAAATCTTTTCTACACTGATATTAAAACTACGGTTAATCAAGGAGGTAACTTCTCTGATGCAATTAAAATTCAAAGGGAATGCAGACAAGGACAGCTTTTTGTCTCCATATACCTTTCTTATGTGCGCTGAAATTGTTTCTGTACAAATAAGGAAAAATAAAAAAATAAAAGGTATTACCATTGGAAATGTAGTTAAAAAGATATATCAACTGGCGGTTGATACTCCTCTTATTCTTGATGAAAGGGAGGGATCTCTTTTAGAAACACTTTTTCATATATGTCTGGATTATGTATTAATTTCCCAAAAACACACACTGTGTGGATTGGATCCAAAAGATACAGTTTTGAGGTTTTAACCCCAATTTACGATTTGACATTTAGTGCTACTTTTAGAAGAGCTCCTTTTTCTCCGCGACTTTAAATATAATTCATACAAGACGGGACCGTTCACGGTAGCTTAGTCGGTAGAACGCTCTCTCCGTGATCGGGAGGTCGTGAGTTCGTATCTCTGCTGCGACTGACCCAGCAGATGAAATGGTAGGCAACTGTTCCTTCTGTCATGCGCTCGGCACTTTGGAGTGAAAGTTGCAGGTTCTTCGGATGAGACCTTAAAAACTGAGGTCCCGTGTCAACGGCAGTCGTTGACACGATAAAGATCCCTCACTGCTTAATGGCCCTGAGTGCCGAGTAAAGGTCAAAATCTGAATTCCTTAACCGGCATACGGTGACGTCCCATATTGAAACACTCTCGGTAGGACGTTAAACAATATAAAAAAATCAATCAATCACACGAGACGGGTTTCCTGCATATGAATCTCTGTTTTTGCAAGAAGGGGTATCAAGGCCAATGTAAAATTGATCTCCATTCCTTCAGTAATATATGCAAAGGTTTGATGTTAAAAACTTTTTTAAAAAATTTGTTCGGAGAGAGATTGTGGGAGACACTTTTCCAAACCAGTAAACTAAAAAAAAAAATAAATGTACTATTTCAGAAAGTAATAGGTTTTATCATGTTAGTACAGAGACAGCTCATGGCCTACATTGCTACAACAAAAACGAAGTGTTTGTTAGCTGATTGTGGTCCATCATCACAATACCAAGGGTGTTCGAGAAATCACAATCCCTCGACATTGTGTGGCCTAGCTGACCCAAAGACTGTTAATTAACAAGTCGAAATTTCAAATGCATGTAACTTATGAAATAAGTTTATGGTAAAACATAATTTTAATCATATGTCAGAATAAAAATATATACAAAATTTATAAGCAAATACATTTAATTGAACTCGAGATATTAAAAGACAAAATTTTGACTGAGGTATGTTCTCAGTTTCCGATTTTGAGGCTTGATTTTATGGCATGGATATTTTTCATCAAACAACAAATTTATCATGAGTAAAGTTTACTCACATAAGAAACACGTATAATGACACGTAAAGTTTACGTTGTGTATTTAACTTAACATTTTGAACGTGCTTAAATACAGATTTGATATTAATATTTTCCAAATTTTTCTTTATAATTTCATCATTTACGAGGGTTGATCCAAAAGTAATTTCACTGTGTTCATATCTTTTATATTTGGCATCGCATTATGAAATATAATGCACCAAAAGATGTAAAAAATAAATTTAATCAAAATTGAAAATATAATTTTAATGTTTTATTGAATTCATTTTATAGACGTTTAAAACATTAAACATAGAGGTAGTCGCAGATTCAAAAATAAACGTCAAGTTTCAAAGTGTATATTGTTAGAATAAAAAAGACAAACACATTTTAAAATGCATTTTAAAAAAGCGTCTAATCGCCAAATATTAAAAAAAAACAATACTGACGACGATTGTTTGGTGATATTGGTTTCGTTTTATCATAAACATTGCTCTTCATATCTGATGTATTGAAGAAAGGAAATGTCGAAATGGAATAAAACGCCGAACTGAGTTTCAATGCGGTTTTTCTATAAAAGAGTTACGATGGTAAATCAGACTCGCAGAGGAAAAATGTGAAAAGGATACTTGTTCATAGATCGTTTCAAACAATTTTGGTGGGTCGTGGATATTTTATTGATCAGCTGAGGACAAAAAGACCGAATGATACGAGGTCGGGTGGAAACGTTCAATGGCGTCGATGTTGTCAAAAAAGGAGATTTGTGTCATGCGGTTTGAGTGAGACGTTGTATGAGAAACTTTTAAGTTTGTCTTATGGTACTGTTCAAAGAATTATGATGAAGGACTGAATTACTGATAGATTGTACAATTGGAGACAATAATTCTTAATGAAATTAAAATGTGTTTATGTACATGTGTTTCTGAATATTTAATCATTTTAATGAAACGATGGGAAAAAGTTTCTCAAAATGTTTGAGGGCGCATAACCGTCATATGACGTGATTGAGGTGCGGCGACTAACTAAATTGCACTTTGTATATTATTCTTTTTTTAGAGTATAAATCATTTCAAATTGAATTTTTCCGGACTTATTTGAATATATTTTGCTACCATCATGTATAATTTTGTTAATTTAAGTTAACTAGTAGTAATTTTATCGAAGTTCTGACATTATTTTTGGACCAATCCTTGCATATGTTGCTAAAGATTTTAAAATGGACACATTATTAAAGTCCTGTTTTTTTTTACGATTTTCTAGATACATTTGACGCATCCTTACACTTTTACAAATTTTAACACATAAGAATATCAGTAACAAATCTCCGATTCGCTGATGACATAAATGGCCCTACAGGGAAAGAGACTAAGCTAACTAGCTTATCGTCGGATAAAGATAAAATTATCAAAATATGTAAAAAGTTATATTTTAAGCATAATCTTTAAGTGCACGAATGTACAAATATAACATCCAAACTCGTCGAAAATGTTTGTAAATTAGTTTATTTTCCCGTGCAGAATATATTTCTTAATGTTGTGTCTTTCAGTCAGAAATTGAGTATTGGACCAAAACTCCCCCAAAACGACTTTATGTGAACATTTACGGTATTTGAAATAATCTGATCCTCTCTTCATGAAGTCTACGAAAGTACAAAGTTTCCAGCAAAAGCGTATCCATCACTATTCCTATGACCGTAGACAATTAATCCAAATTTTGCATTATTAGTTGTCGATAAGACTACCGTTCCACTGTTTACTGTAAATGTAAGAATGCTAAATGTGCTCTGTGAAATGACTACTTGGCGTCGACTCACGAATATATAATTATCTGTTGAGTAATCGTTTACTTGAATATCATTTATATACTTCTGTAAAATCATCACACAAATATAATTATGTGTATATCCGTCCGGTACAAAAACCTTGTAGTAGTCCAGATACTGATGAATCCCAGGAATGACAGTCATATATGGACTGTAATTGAAATTGCTGGAACCCATTCCAAAACCAACGATTAATATAGGATTCTCGCATGTTAAAATGGTGACTTCCCCTGAATCGATTTCGAAATTTTTGTATTCATGTTCAGCAATATGTAATGTCGATACATTGCTTCCAATACTTATGTTAATTAAACTCGGACTTGTACTTACAACCTGAATCAATGTCGCCAAATTATTGTAGAAGGTGGGTACAATGTATTGTGTATCAAATTCGGTAAGAGGGGGTAATTGAGTTACCATGTGACTATATGAACCACCTTTCAAATATTGATATCGATTTCCAGAGAATACAGCTATTGGTTTTGTAGACACTATGAAGGTTCCACTGAGATCACTGCCATGCCCTATTTGAAAAGTTTCATATTTATCTAAAGTTGTTGTGAAAACATCTTGATTTTTGTATGTCCCACCAAGTAAAGCAATTGAACTTGTTGCTTTTATTCTGAATTTTATGTTAACATTCGTTCCTTCATGTAAGGCCGCAATAGAGAATTGACTATAGTAGTCGGGTTTTGTTGAGCGGGGATCTGTTGAAGAAACAAGATATTTGGTTGATAATCTGTTGGTTGGAATAACCAAAGTTCCATCGTTGCTATACACATGGTAACTAGCAAATATAGATATGGTGGACAATTGAGATGTCTCTACCAGTACAGCTTTCGGTTCTATTTTGAAATAGTCACATGACAACTTAAAAGGAAGCGAAATATTGGAAGACGACGTAATGTTTATAATTCTGTCAGTTGCTTTCTTAATTGTTGCTTCCAAATTAGGTGAGGTTGAGATTGCTACAGATGAATCACTATTTGTTGTAATAAACATTCTAAATGGTCCTGATGCCGAGGCATAATTTCTCATGAACAAAACTAGAAACTCTTTGCCTTTAATGCCTGCAAAAAGATTTATTATTAGGTGTAGGACAACAATTAAAGCATAATTAAATGAAACGAGGAACACTGAAATGTATATTTTAACCTCAATATAAACATGAAGTGAAATAATAGTTTTACCCGTTGATGTTCGTGCAATTGGCGATGTCCCTACACTCAGAGTTGTTTTGGATGTTGTCACTGTCATAATCGTTTTTGTTGTGTTGTTAAATTTTGTTTTTGAGTTTGTAGCAACTTTTCCAGTTGTTAATAAGGCTGTGGAAGTTTGATCACCATCTGTAAAAATTATATCCCTATCCATTAATTTTATTTATGCTAAAAAAAATTAAACATGTATTTGTTTACGCCTCTTAAGAAATATTATTAGCTATTGCATGAAGTTTGTCATGTTTTCAAGTTTATTTACTACCGAGGGACGTCAAAGTAGATTAATATGATGACAAATCAGCTTCAACTTATATTCAGCAAGACAAAAAAAAAACAAAAATTATCATATATTTTATATTCATATAATTTTGATTTACGTTACTCAGGAAATTAACACTTTTGATAGAAGTAAAGCTAAAGTACATTTGTTTCGTTGCACTCCAGAATGTCACAACAGTGTATATGTATGCAAATATCAGTTTAGACTTCTACGATGTTTCATGCATATAGTTTCCCCAATGCAAAAATGTATAATAACATGACCGACTTCAGACATCAAAAATGAATATCAATTTCTTTACTATTGTACTAGATGAGGAGATACGAGTATATTGAAAAATATAATAAGATGTGTTTACATGTATCTTTTTTGTATGTTTAAGAAGAAACATCGATGTCTCCGTATGTCAAAATAGCGAAGGATAACAATTCCACAAATGAAAATCAAACATGATGATACCCGAAGTAAGGCAATCTCATATAAGAAATATAAAGGTGAAATACAAACCCATAGCACTATCTGTTCAAAAGTTATAGCCAAAATGAAATGATTTTAAAGATAAGTCAATCACCAAAGTCAGGAAAAAAAAGTTGTTAGTGTCCAATAAAAGGTCATGTTTCAAGGATTGTACATACGACATATGAAAATCCTAGCAATTACCGTTCAAAATTTCAGTTTTTTTTAAAGAAGATAAAACTCCAAGGCCAATGTAACAGGTATCCAATGAAAGGTATCGTCACAAAAAATATGTACAGGAAATCTCAAAGCCCTAGCTCTTACCAATCAAAGATAGTACCACATTTATTTTTTTAAGCGTAAGCCAATCTCCAAGACCAAGATCAAAACGTCAAAGTTGTTGGTATACAATAAAATATGTATCAAATGGTAGATATATGTCAAGCATTAAAGCCTTAACACTAACCGTTCAAAAATTATGGCCAAAGTTTAACATTTTTAAAAAGGAGGTCAATCTCCAAGTTAAAAGTAAAAAAAATCATGTTGGTATCCAATGGAAGGTTTTCTCACCACGAATACATTTGTGAAGGATGAAAGGCCTAGAACTAACTGCGTTCAAAAGTTATGGCAAAAGTAAAAGTTTTAGAATTTTGGTGTGAAAGTGTGTCAAATTCCAAGGTCAAAGCTGGTGGTAAATGTACCAAAAGAAAGGTTTAGTCGCAGGAAATACGCCTGCAAAATATGAAAGCCAAAGGTCCAACCTAAGTATATTTATAGGTAAGGATAAAGGTTTTTTGGACAATCAGACAGCTAGACAGACAGACAAACAAACAGACATCAGCACATGGCAAAAACTACGAGGGTTGTCCCAAAATTCCGTAGACAAGCGTTGTTTTGTAGGAACCCTAAGTCATACATTAATGAAACTTTGTATATAGATTAAACCAACACTATCTAATAGATTTATGGACAAATATGGAGTAACTACGCAAATTATTCCAATTTAAAAGACAATTTTTATTGTTTGATATAGGAAGGCGGCGCAATACCCAAAAGTTGCTATTAAAATTTGATATAATTCAGGGTTCTCCATCATTTGAAATGTTACTGTGTTGCAAAGTTTACGCGAAAAACTAAAATTTCGCGGTATTTTCGCGATCAAATTCGCAACTGAATCACTATTTGTGAAAATTACAAAAGAATACATGCACAAACTTATTTAAAAATCGCTAATTAGTTACACAAATGCTGTGGTAGTACATATTATTAAAAGTAAAAATACGTTCTGAAAAGCAGAGGAAATTCTGACCGATACAGTCGTACTACTTAACATTTTTTAAAGAAAAATTGCCGTGATTATTTATCAGATTTCTTGATTGAGTTATCGCATTACATAAAAAAAAAGAAACTTCAGATCAGTGAAATATTTTAAGAGTTCCTTGCATATGTTTAAAATTTTAAGCAATTTATTTAAATCAATTAAATGCATGACTGATTAAATATCGATACGATGGTATGTCTGACTTATAGTGCTAAAATTATTCTAGAGCCATGAATCTATAGAAAAGACATATTTAAATATCTTTTTTAAAAATAAAAGAATGTATTTTGTTGCAACTACCAATTAACTCTTATATGGAAGTGTGAAAACAAATTATTTGTCTTCGTTCCGTCATGCGTAAAGTCCGGCGAGGGTCTAGGAGATAATTGATTATGCAAGGTGAAGCCCTTGTGTTTAAGTGCTCTAGCTTTTATAATTGAAAGACGATATAATTGTTTAATTAGAGTCTCAGTTGGAGAGAATTTGCGTGTTTAGATTTTCTAATTATTACAGATCTTACTGTGTCGGCAAAATTTTTACTGTGTTGCATGCATAAAATTTGAATCGTTACTGTGTCGGAGAAAATTTTACTGTGTCGGGAGCAACACAGTAAAACAGCTCATGGAGAACCCTGAATTATATTATATTTTAAAATCGTACGGAAAAGTGATTACTACCCTGTGATTTTTGATTGGAAATGAAAATTCTCAATACTGTTTTATTAACTATATTTCCTCAAATTTTGGTGTTTGTGCTCTGATAAATATAAATTTTATAACGTTTTATAAACATGGGGTTGAAATCCGACTTTTTGAAAAATGGCGGCTGCGTTGGCACAGGCGGCGCACTGAAGTATGTTCAAGTGTTTTGAACCTAAATTTACTCTTACAGAAATGTACCAGTCATAAATATTTGGTAGACTAGGAACTTATTTCTCGTCCTTAGAATGACTAAAACGGTTTCTCTATGTATATGTGAATAGCAGTAACTAAAATAAAAGACAAGACTAAGAAATGGGAAAGAGTTACATTGTGCAACTCCACTAGAGAAAACAGACGAAAAGCCCGTAGAAATATAGCGTTTTCAAATAATAATTATTTCATACCTGTACATGCATATACTTTGTTTACATTTTTAAATGTTTGATCATATCATAGTAATTAAGATTTTTCACATTTATAATTATAACCGATACTAACTGATATAAACTGATTTTTCGGAGGTCCGAGTTTGCTCTGCTCTTGTTTTGTATTGTTTTATGGACTTTGACATTAAAAACTGGTCGTTATCTCAACATCCTTCTTTTTAAAGTTTAATTGTTATATTTAATCATCTTTTTGTTTTACTTTAAAAAAAAAACGATAAAATTAATACTTTATACACGTTGTAAGAATTTACATTTAAATTAAAGATTAAATTAATTTTTTTTCAAGATGAGACAACTTGGTAAAATGTTTAAATTCTTTCTTGTACTTACTTAAAGAAAGTTTTTGATTTATAGAATAAATTTGTTCCTCTTGAATTTGCATTTTAATTGCTTGTTCCTTTACGACTTTCTGCAAAGCAATAATTTCTTTTTTTAGAAAGTCCAATTCATTTGTTCCAGTACATTTTGCTCTGATGTCTTGTAGTATTTGCCCATTGGTCACATTTGTCCATGATATCATCATCACCGTGATCCAGAGCAAGGCGCCTTTAATTACAACTGTTGCCATTGAAACAACTAACAGGGAAGGTAGGTTATCTAAAAAATGCAAAAAAATGTTTTGTTGATTATAAAACAACCAAAAAAAAAAAAATTAATGAATTTATCCTATTTTCGTGTTTCGATTTATTGCACATTTATAATCGTCATGTGTATATATTTTTTTTCTCAATATTAAATAAAATGAAATTTTGAGATCTTGGTTAAAGTTTATGAATAAATAGAGGTAATTAATGTTACACTAAAAAAGCTAGGAACCTTTCTGTCTCAATATGGCATTAACTCAGAAATTTTAAAACGGTAAGGAGGTCCTTAACATGAAAATAGTTTTGAAAATTAGATAGTAAGAGTGAAATAATATTTTTGTTTAGAACCTTGATTTCGTTCTAAAATGCATTTTAGTATCGATACAGATAACCTATTAAAGTATGTCATTCGTGAAATTTGTTAAATCAAGGATTTTTTAAAAAAGTATACTCATATAGTCTGACTAAAAATGGCAGATAAAACATAGGGGGTTAGGGTGCATCTTACTAACATACGGTACAATTAAGTTGACTTTATGCACTTAAGCTTTAACTTTTTGGTAATTTACTTAACCCTTTATCATATTTTATTAGATCCATGGCAGTAAATATATTTTTATTTTACTTTACATAGTTTGAATAATGTTTATCATTAAACAATTCTTGCAAGTTAATGAGCGTTTATTATTGTTTGACCATTTTTGCACTAATAGGTAACATATTTTGGGTGTTTCAATATTTTAATATATCATATTGAAATTCTCGTTTCTTATGTCGACATTATAGGACACAGTTCATGAGAAGTTGTCGTCATTGAGAACAATCAATTTAGTTTGTACTCAAGAATAAAATCCGAAGTACTGTTTTTAAAGTTCTTTTTAAAGCACCATTGCACTAGTATTTATATAATACATATTTATAAGTTGCATGTACTTTATTGCAAATCATGAATATAGGTTTGTTTGATATCCTTTTAAAATCTTTTCTATTTTAATTTTCAATTGAATGTAAACACCACAATGCAGAGTTTAAGATGACAGTACATTCAGAATGCCAGTTTTATCAAGTCGCCCACACATTATTTGATTAGGAAAGCTCTTAAGTGGAGATATAGTGATCTTGATGTGGATATATGTTAATATATATCTCTCTTTCTCTCTGTGGTTAAACCAATTTCTTCTGGAGACAACTGTAGAAATGGACAGTTTATATAATATTTAACAAACATTTATAGTTAAGTGTATTTATATTATTAGGGAAATCGATTATATCTTATAAGTTATTTTCTTAAATAGCTTTTTATATAATACAAACAAAAATCTAGAGAATTTTAGCGTTTAATATCTTGACGTTTTATTGAACACAATGTTTGTCTTTCTCAAATACGGGTATGCCCGAAACATTCCGAATACGAGCGTTCAGTATCAAACATCCCGTTGTAAAAATAATCGTCTGCTCAAATTCTCAGAGCTTAATTATAAAAATAAGGCAACTAGTTAAGATGTGTTTATTTTTCACACAAAATGAATTTTTTTATTAAGAATTTAGTATTAGACTCATTATAACCTAAATAAGCAAATCATATCTTTTGGTAGGGGCAACGGAATGATATGATATTGAACGCTTACAGCACAGAAATTACTTTGAATACCGATACTAAAAAATCAGTAAATTCAGTTTTGTTTAGTTGGAATAATTATACTAAATTATGTAAAAATGTTTTAGGTATTTAATAAAGGAGTCGTTTAACTTATATTCATAAATATTGGCTCTTTGTCCGTCAGAAATTAGTATTGGATAGATACATCTTCGATAAAAAATATAAAGTACCTTCTAATTTGCGCTCAATATTTTCTGGTAGAAAAAATATTATTCAAATTAAGCACTCATATAAAATATGCTGAAATTGCGGGAGAACGTGAACTTCATTGTGAAATATTTCTAAATAAAAGGTATTTTGAATAAATTGAAAATTACCAATAAAGTTCCGATGTATAGCTGTGCAAAGTGAAGCTTTGTACGGGTGTATAATTGAAACTCAATTTAAAGGGGTCATTTGAAAACATAATATATTGTTCTTTTCTGCAGATTTTATATTCTTATTGAACCTGGGTAAACAACGAATTCCTGATATTTGTCATTAAGTATTAAATACTCGATATAAGATATCAGAATTTATTTAATGTTCAGTTATTCCACTTTTATATAATATGAAAAAAAAGAAAAACATTTACATACTTTGCTCTTCCTCCCAATTTATTCTGTGTCTCTCTGCGTATTAAGATTAATCACAACACTGTATATATTTCTAGATATTTAATTCTTTATTAATATAAAAAAAATACGGTTTGTTTGGTTAGTTTATTTCTCAAAACAAGCTACTTATACATAATATTCATGCTTGTTATTCGTCTTATCGTTGTATATATAGAAAGTAATTTAATATAGACATAGGGCAACGGCAAATATTGAAGTATTGGATTTGCGTATTTAAAGTCACGATCAAGTAAATGAAAGGTGCCTACAAATTTCTTAAACATTTTTAAAAAATTATTCTTTTCAAATATAGATTGCAAAAATGAAATTGATAAGAACATGATTTTTAGGAATTTACAGTACCGACCAGACCCAACCTGACACAAGGCACTCCCAGAGCATTCCCGGGGACTGCTTTCTGGGACTGCTTTGGTGTCAGGTTGGATCTGGTCGGTACTGTAATTTAAATAAATATGCAAATTTCAAAGTGTAATTTTCTATTTTAAAAGAATGCTTAAATGAAATATGTTTTTTTATCGCATGAGAAAGAAATATATTGGTATTGCGTACAATCTCCCGGAATTTTTTTTCGTTTCTGACTTCTTTTTTGAAAATGATACTAACATGAATAAAGGTATCAGGGTTCCTTTTGAAAAAAAATGTGAATTGAATGCTATGGAAATGCGAATTCTACTGTCGTAAATAACGATAGAAGTTTAAATAAATTATGTCATAATGGAGCTGGGACATGAAAGACGTTATATTCCCATTACTTTACAAGAGTGTTGACCTCAATATTAAAGACTGGATTATGAAAGCGTTGTGTGTTTGCGGTGATTTTTTTTTCTTTGATTATTATATACTCCTTCTTATTAGACAAATATATAAACTTTACATTATAAAAAAAATAAGGACTCCCAAAGGTATATCAGTCTATGCAGAGCTTCCGGAAATCTATTATGACGTCACGTTGAAACTATACAAATGAATAGTCGAAAAAATATTTTTTTTTCTTTTTCATACATACTGTGATTTCTCAAAATTGTTGTAACCATAAAATAATGTATAACTTATCTTGTCATTATAACACATTTTGAATATAAAATCAAAGCCATCTTGATCTCACTGCACTGGCTAAGACAATCTGAGAATCTCAAATTTTTCAACGATATCTGCTTAACTATAAATTATGTTACTTTATGATTGAATAGTTTCCATCTCTCTGATTGGCTGAGATTCAACTATGTTAGAAAAAATACTACGTTGTATTGACCTGCACGTGACGTTCCAGGTGAATACAAGGATTTATTTCCTCTTCATTGATCTAAAATAGATCGGGAAATCCCAAAATGATACAAATTGTTCTGGAAAGCTATTTAAACGACTATGACTTTATTTTTTCATGTGAACAAAAAATAATCGAATATATTTTCGGGTGAGTGTTGTAAGAGGGGATGAAGGGACCCCACTTCAACACATTTACTGAACGAAAATTTTTACTTTTTGGCAGTCTGTTTTCCCTGATAATACCCCTTCCTTTCAAAATCTATCCTTTTGAAAAGACTGAAATAATATTTTTGTCATGGCAACTTAAATTGATTTAAAAAACTTCAAATTGATACGACTTGTAAGATTTATTTACATTCTAATTCTACTTCTCTCTTGTATTTGGCTAAGACTTAATTAAATGCAAACAAGTAATGAGCTGTATCATTTTATCAGTGAATCATATAATAAACCAATGATTGCTATTATTTTGGTCAATACAATGCTTTAGCAATCTTCGAAGCACAATATTAACCTTGCCCTTCGTGCTCGGTGAACATTATACTCCTCAGATGGCTAAATCATTGTATTGACCAAAAAAAAAAATGCAATAATTGTATAATATTTTGTACACATGTAACTATTGTCTCTACTATTTTGAAAAGTCCCGGGACCAAGTTGTGCGCTGTTGGATTTTTCAGTAAATTGTAAATGCACGAGGTTTATAATAAGATTGCTAAATTTTTATGTTATTCCTGGGCATAGGAAAGTTGCTACCAGCACATTTCGGGTTAGGAATTTGTCTTAAAGAAAACAAAATCAATTGAATAGTGAAAAATTATCCGTATATTGTTGAACTGTTATGATCTTTGTATACATAGTTACATACATACTTTTTTTTCTAATTTTAAACATGTCACGTGACAAACAGTTGATGTACGTTGATTAAGAAATAAGATATCATTTTTAAAGTTTCATTTGGATATGACATGAAGTCGGTCGAGTGATCAAATTCTACGTACCGACTTCATGTCATATCCCAATAAAACTCTTAAAAAAAATCATATTTTATTTCTTATACTTATATTTTACTTTTATTCCTGTTACAATGAAAAATAAGCGCTATTTGGGCTTGTTCTTGAAATGCAACATAACGCACATGTACGCCATCATATAACGTTACAATCAAGACTTTCCAATTGTCTCGTGCGGTTTTCCCAACTGCATGTCATTGAAAATTGAATGTCAGTATAATTTATATTGTCCTATAAGGAAAGACATCGGCAAATGAAAATGTGTCGCTTTGGCCGAACTCGGTTGAGACCCCAAACATACATATTAATTAGGACAATTTCCATTATATAAAAACTCATGTTAATAAAAAAGATATCAACATATGTCTATCCCATGGTCAATACAATGGTCTTGTTAGCAAATACAATCTACAGTTAAGTACAATTCTGACTGATGCTTTTCAAACTTTTTGTCACGCCATTGATTAAACAATGTATAATCGACAGTTTTTTCCCACTATTTCCTCATCCTACATTTGATGTTTTAGTGGTCAGTGTTTTCCTGTTCCAGAGTAGTATTATTTATTATCCCGCTTCAGACCGTATTTTCCGTATTACGTCTCTGTTTCCATATCACGTCTCCGTCGAGGCGTAATATGAAAATCAGGCACGCGATTCCGTTCGAAGCGTTGTTATTGTAAATAAAAATGGCGGCTAAGAAACGGTTAACGTAGGTAATTTAGTTAAATTTCTTGTAACCGTAACGATATTTCATGTTGATTGTTATTGGATTATAACTTAATATTTTCATAATATGCACAAATATTTTTTTTTATTGGAAAAGGTCTTCAGCGGGATAAATTCGTTATACAGCTTCGCCTCGCCCAATACGAATTTCCATTTCACACCCTGTATGAATCCGTATTAGGTCACTTACTGACTGTGTACCTAATAATATTTACATTTCAATTGAGGAATTCACTACGTGAAATGTCTTCATGACGGCGTCCAAACCCACAGGCCATGAAGAGTAAAGTTTTGGGGATAAACAGAAAGTTAATGTTTTGTCACATCAACAAATCTTGCCAGGACTTTCAACCTTTAACTTGTTTCATTTCGTAAACTTAGAAAAACATCTATCAGAAAAAAAACAAGTACAGCAAATCATAGAATATGCCATATTCCAGTATACAAAGGGTCATACTCAAAAATGTGTTCGAAAAACAATTAGAAATTGAATGAAAATGTTTTGGATATGTGTTTTGATTAAAAGAGAATATTTTAGTTAAATCATTAAGACAACGTTATAGAAAAGCGTTTTTTTCCGAGCCCCAATGACATTTTTTATTTAATGTCCTTCGTACTTTTAAGCTTAAATTCTGTTTGCTCTCTACATATATTTCATTTTGGCACATTTCAATTTTAATCACCATACATTTCCTACCGATATAACCAAACGTTCTGAGCCAATTTTTCAACTTTAAACGAAATTTTAAAAAATGTCGATCTAAAAGAAAATATTCTCGATTGTTCTTGTGTGTTTCCTTCTTTCAGCTGGAACGTAATTACTAGTACTTTTTCAATAAGGTTTTATAGAGTCCTAAAATAATTCATTGTAAATGATATAAAATAAAGGGAGCCCAATTCTCCATTGAGCGAAATAAATTCAATTCCATTATGAATTTGTTCTAAGACTATGCAAGGTCCTAGACGTAATATGAAAAGAAAACTAAACACATTCTCAGAATGGATTAAATGGTAATATCCATTCATACTTAGATACTACATATCCTGGGAAGCTAGAGATAAAAGATACAACAAAGTCTGACATATCTGTTTCATACTTGGATATTTTACATTGTACTTGAAAAAGATGTTAATAGTTCCGTAATCTAACAACCAAGCTATATGATAAACGTAATGACCTTAACTTTTCTATCGTCAATGTTCTCTACTTTTGAAGCAATATACCTTCATGACATGCATACGGAGTATATATATCTCAGTTGAGTTTAGAAAATACAGTTGATTCGATACGCATGCTCTAGGTATGAACACTTTCTAAATGGAGGTAAATTATTGAGAAGCAAGTTGATGAAACAAGAATATCAGCAGTCTCGTTTAAAGTCATTATTTCATAAATTCTATGGTCGATACAATGGCTTTGTAAGCAAATACAATTTATCATTGAGTCAAATGCTGCCTGAAATTTTTCATACATTGTTAGTCCATTATTTTTACACTGAATTGACGACGGATTTTCGCAGTGCTTTTAAGGCTTCCCATAGCTTTATATGCGTATAAGACGTAACACTGCATTGCAAGGTCGATTTTAAGTTTAAATTTATTTTCAAGTTATGTACCTAAATACGGGTAATTCATATAGAGAGTTCCCTAGGATATATATAATCATATAGACCGCTCTCCGACAAAATCAGGCTTAATGACATAAGCGTTGATATAGAAAAACGTGTTTATTGTGACGTCAAACTTTCCCGTCTAAAACGCACATGTTTCTTTTTTCCTCCTGTTGGACTCTTTTTTGTTCTGTTTTATTTTCAGAGTGAAAATATAAATGAATACGTGTTATGGTTGCCGTATCGTGTGTGATAGAAGTTTATTTGCCATTTTTCCTAAATTCCTGAAATATTTTGATACCTTAATTTACTGAACTATTTTCTGTGCATGTGAATTTTACCGAATTTTACATCTGCATTTCGCGAACTATTTGAAGCCAATGTACACAATATACAAATACTTTTGTTTTTGCTATATCTAATATCCTTTTGAAATGAATAATCAAGCCAACGCTGAAAAACATTTTTAAAAATATATGTCAAAATTTCTTTTCCTATGTTAACCCGCCTTCATGAATGTAAAGAATAATAATCCACCAAACATTGCAAATGCCATCTTCTATTTACATGAAATTCGTCACTCGAGCCCGAAATTGAAGCATAGCGATTGAAGAGATAATTACGGAAAGGAGAAAATATGATAAATTATCAGCAAGTATAATGTTTATACTTTGAAAGTTTGTATACATGAAAATTGACAATATTAAATGAGTTGATTATTTAGTTGTAGGCCCTTTTGTGCGCTTATGCAACAATCATTCATTCATTCATCATTTATTTCCTCCAACGGAGATTAAAATCAACATATACAACAAATATTAATAAGTACCAAAAAAAGCGAAGATAAATATGTACATAAATGTAATGAGAAGAAATGAAGCAATCGAAAGGAAAATATTTACGCATAAAAAAAGATGAATGACAATGTTCATCAATTTTAATTTGTTTAGTGGGATAAACACTTAAAACAGAGCCTCCAAAATGCGATCACAACTTAAATCCACTTCCATTGAAGATTTATTTTTTTTAATTTCTTATTTCTGAAGAACAAGTAACGAAATACATTTTTTCTTAGCCTATGTCGATAATAAACGCGTTTAAGATAGACTGATCCTGGGATTTTCATAAAACTGAAATGATTTGAACGTTATCTGACGTTATCTAACAACGGAAAGATGAACAATAAATCATCAACTGATAAACTTAATATCTAGTAAAGTCAGTAAAAGTCTCAATAAAAAAATTATAAAAGACATCAAGCAGTCGTAATTTTTGTATTATATACCACATAGGGTGTTTTATTCTCATTTCACGTATAAAATATTAAAATGATAATAAATACGTTAATGTATCCACTGCATTTCCAAACAACCATTTCTGACACCTGCCATAGAGTTATTAAAAGAAATATTTAAAATGTAGTTTTTTTTATATTCAAGAATTGTTTAGAGTGTCATTTGTAATTTTCCACCAATTTCAGTTAAAAATAATCGGTATTTATACACAAAGTCACGTGCCATGAAAAGAGACTTATTGAGAACTTTGCATGTTTTTTTTGCAAGTTTCTGAACTTATAATATAGTTTCAGGGAATAAATTCAAAGATTGCTATTATACTTTCTTTCATGAATATTTCTTTTTATCTAATAGATTTCATTTAATCGAATAGATATATTCATTCAGTACAAATGAATAAAAATGATTTACCTGCAAGTGACTCTATTCATCATGTGTTTGTCATGACTTCGCTGGTAAATATTTAATACTTGGCTCTTGTCGTGAACTTCCTATCCAGAATTATCACTGTCTGACACGTTAAACAGTTTTTCTTCTTTTGAGAGGCAATTAAGGTATTTAAGTCAGACAAAAGTTTTCGCTGTATCACGTATACAGTGCAAAAATAATGAGATGAAAGCTCTTAAAATGAAGTGCCTCAATTGACATTTCTACAATATGTATACTATACATGTAACCATAAATACTTGGTTCATAAAAGCAGGCACTATTAACACGTCTTTTGTATTATAAAGTATACACTTGAACATGACTTTCTCATAACCAATGCTAACTTTGTTTAACTATATTGAAAACAATTGAATTCAACTTGTTGCAGTTGTTCCAATAAGTTGTTTAAATAAACTGACAAACATTCATTTTTAAGCATGATTGGCAATTTGATAAAAATCATTTTTTTTCAGGTCTAAACATTAACTGAATGTTATAGTTCTGTTTTTCTATGACCTTCATAGACCCTTCAGTCACAATTCTGTATGTATGCTCTTGTGGCACATGTTGTACTTTCAACTGGTTTCCATCAGCATCTCTTAGTTGCATATAAGCCAAAAAGTGTACCAAAACGTGTACAAAAAGTGTACAAAAAGTGTACAAAACCTGAACAAAAAGTGTACAAAAGTGTACAAAAAGTGCACAAAACGTGTACTAAATGTGTATAAAATGTGTACAAAACGTGTTCAAAACTTGTACAAATAATGTATAAAACGGGTATAAAACGTGTAAAAAAAATGTGTACAAAACGTGTAAAGAGCGTGTACAAGAAGTGTACAAGAAGTGAAAAAACCTCGGGAAAACCATTCAATATCTAGTTTGTTTTAAGTGTACTGTATTCATTTTAATTGAAACACAGATTTTTTTATATAAGATAAGACGCGTTTTTATGAGCTCTTATCTATACCCAGCTGATTACTAAAAATGATAATGAAATGATGGATCTGAGTGTAAATTATAGTTTACTTTATCAGTTTTGAACTCATTTAGTGGACTATCACAATCATGCAATGGAGAAGAAAATGAACTGGACCCTTATGTGAGTTTATCTGACTTTCTTCAGGTTAAACTAAACAAAGTAAGTGTGACCATAAACTATGATGGTCATGCAGAAACATGATTTCGTTTTATCTGTGCTTCGGAAATTGCTTTTATTTCATGGAAACAATAAAAGAAATGGGTGCATATACAAATCTGAATGTGATTCGGTGACTGTAACAATTTAAAGTAGCACACATACCATTCTTATACAATGGACCAGTGCGTTTGATTGGTACAGGAAAGACTTTCTAAACGAAATAAACAGTCAACCAGATATGAGCCACACTGACTCTGTAACAGAGTGCAAAATTATTGTTGACCAGCCGAACTGTACTTCAACCCCCAAACCCTCAAAGAAATTGAATGAATAAAGTACTGAGATGGGATGCAGCAATTGTAAAAGCACAGAAAGCATAAAAAATCTTTCCGAGACGGAGAAAATGCTTACCAAAGAAGTTGAAATCCTGAAGAAGCAGCTAATGGAAGCAGAACAAACAAAGCCGTGTTATAATGCTTCTACACAAACTCCCGGGAAAAAAGTGAAACAGAAGGAAACTTTGACTGAGGGACTCTCAGTGACAAATGGGATTTCAAGGCATACCCAGTGTACCTCTCCTATTGAAAAAAGTACCTCCAGTACATCAATGGATTCAGATGTCAGTCCCAGTCCTGTGTTGAAAACCACCCAGTCCACAAAGAAAATGACCAAGAAAAGTCAGATGTAAACATCTCCAAAGAGAGTCAAAATATATCGACCCCTAACAGACGAAGCAACATCGCAAGAAGTTCTCAGCCTCCTGTAAGAGAATATAACCATATAGCTACACTTGTCATCGAGAGTTCAATTCTTCAAAGGAAAATAAAACCGTGGCCTAGATCCAAGTGTGAAAGTAAGTACAAATCGAGGTGCCAGTATTGCACACATTCATTCAAAGTGTTATTATACAGACTAGGGGTAATGCTGTTGCAAATTTCCGTTACATTGAGAATGATTGAGAATGACTTTGCAGAAATAGTTGCTGATTTGAAGAAAAGAAATCCAAAGATAGCAGTGTTTCTATCGGAAGTGATTCCAAGACAGGACGCAGATGTAACCGAAGTGAATGAGTGCATTAGATATCTTTGTGAGGAGTACGGTCCTGTGTGAATCGATTCGAGTAAGTCGTTCAAAAACGCAGAGTAATAAGGAAGCAGACAAAATATTCTACCTTAACTTTATCAGTGCTACATTATGACGTCATAGCAGGCGAAGTGACGTCAATTTACAACACAGGTTTTCGTTATATTGTAATTTAGAGATGTGATATAATTCTAGAAAATGAAAAGAAACGTTTAAACATTAACAAAAATAAAATAGTTTTATTTTGTTATGCTGTATCTGTCATGTTGATTAAAATCTACCAACGATGACGTCATATGTGTACATCTAGTACCTTGGTAATTGATCATGCCGTGTAAAGAGAATTTGGCTGAGACAGTATGTACAAAGATACGTAAAAAAGAGTTTTTAAGGCAAATATCGTGAATATTTTGTGAAAATCATTATAATTTCATTAAATAAACAGATATGCTTATTTATTTTCATCGATAATATTCTCTTTCGAAGACATTCAGCTATATATGTATCCCGGTCGGCCTTTCCTCTGTCATTCGTGAATAAAATTATGCAAAAGAACAACAAGAAGCTGGATATTTCAAAACCTAAGATTAGTACAGATTGAAAGTTTGCCTTCTAAAATACTTGGAAAGTGTTGCTAGAATCCCGAGTAAAGCATGGCTTTACGGAAAAATCTCGGCTCATATGTATAAAATTCAAAACATCGGGTATGGTTCAGAGCGAATATGTGAAATTATTATTTTACTGACAGGACGGTGGGATTCTAGCAGCACTTTTTAGGCAAAATGGATGTTTTTCAATTATATCATTTACTGAAAGAAATCATTAAAATCCGGGGTATTGTTGTTCTCTTAGCGTTTAGGAAAATTTGGCTATTAATAGAAGTCACGTGATGCCATGGTGGTGGTGCACATCTTTGTGTTAAACACTGTTTTAACTTGATGTAATAGATAATAATAGTTTCCGTTTATCGGCGGTTCTGTTAAATTATCAAACTTAATTTTCTTTAAAACTTTCCCGAGAAATGTCTTATATGCTTCCTTAACATATCCGCGCATTGGAATTCCCTTTCTTTTTGGAGAGATTGCATCCATTTGTCCGACTGTGGCACTGCTTTGCTTCTCAAGCTCTACAGTACTCATGTGCATATTCTTAAACATCAAAATTCTACCTTTGTGCAGACCTGCTGTTACTGTGGAGAGCAAGATCATTCTTCGCGGAACTGCCGCCGCGGCAACAAAGTAACTTGATGGTACCGTGGTGAACATGGCCGCGAGCATTTCTTTGAGCGAGCGACAAGTAATCACCTGTAACACAGGTGTGGTGTTCGATTATTAAAACACTGTTAAACTTAGAACGTTGTTCAAGTTTGTTTGGGGGGTTTATGCTGTAAAACAGCTACATTTATTTTACACTACTGTTTTTGTAAGTCAGATAAGTTTTGGGTTGTTAATTTGTTCTTAAATTTTGCCGTGTTCTCGGAAATGGCGTCCGATAATGAGGACATGTTGTCTCTTAGAGACAGCGATACTGACAAATTCTCAGATATTGAGGAATTATTCGGTAATAAAGTTGCCACTAGAAGTTCGGCTAGTAATGCCACAGATGACAAGAAAACTACGAGGGGAGTGAAGCGTAAAACGCACACCCCAGGTACGTTAGATAAAACACGTGCAAAAACAAAGAAATCTAGGAAACAGGTAAGCACAGATACGAACCCTCAAATAGTTCATGACATCAATTTCAATGATTTGAAAACTCAGTTGGGGATTGATAAAATACTCGAGTCTATTTCATTTTTGTCAAGTCAAATGGCCGAAAATACGGCGCGCCGTTCTGGTCAAAATAATGTTTCAGAATCTATGGAACACAATGTCAGCAACAATAAACAAATTCCATCTTGCACTGTAACACAGGCAGATGTATACAATAAAGGTAACAAACCAGTAAAACAGTTTGTGTCTGTTCCAGATTATGATCAAAACAGTGTAGATTATAATGTATATGATGGGCAAAATGAGTTTTATGTTGATCTGAGTTATTTAGACAACCCAGAGCCCTCACCTTCAATCCCAGGTATTAATCCAAATGATGCCTTCAAAGATGTTTTTGATAGTAAAGCTTTGCAAATTACCATAGATAATGATCTGAAAGAGGACAATGCTTTGTGGGATATCCCCCAATTAAATTCTACAGAAAAAACAGGTCGTAAAGTTAATGATGGATTGGCTAAAGCTGTAAATGCAGCAATATCTGTTAAGTCTGACAAAGAAGCTATGACTGAGTTGCAAAAACCATACGCACGTCCAGAGAATTGCAATCTCAAAGTCCCACGTGTAAATAAAGAAATCTGGGATGTTATGGGGAAAAAATGCCCATGCAGTTAATTTAAACTTACAGATAATCCAGAAATCTATTGCAACAGGGTTAATTTCCCTTGTTCAGATGGCAGAATCTTTGATTAGTAAACAAGATACAGAATCAGTTAAAAACAAAAAGATGCTTGGTGATGCCATTAGCATGCTAGGAAACAGTTTTTACAATTTATCTATGAAACGCAGAAATGAAATCAAATCATGTCTGACCCCTAGGTACAAGAAAATTGTTTCTGCTGAAATTCCAGTAACTGACCAACTTTTTGGGGACAATTGTATGTCAAAACAGAAAGAAATGGGGGACATAAATAAACACCCCATTGGTATTAAATCCCCATACTGGGATTTAAAACCCAAAAATAACTTGCCATTTATAAAAAAAAACTACAGCAATCAAAATTACGCCAGTCAAATACAAAGGTACAACAATGGATACCAAGGCAAAGGCAGGTCAAGATTCATGACCATGAACAGTACCCAGAGAGGTCGAAGTCAGAAACAGTTCATGAACACGACGAAGAAGTACTACAAGTAAAGGTAGGGAAACTTAATTATGAATACTGGACAAATTTTACAGATGATCAATGGATTTTAGATATAATTTATGCTGGATATAAAATTGAATTTATGGAAATTCCTTTACAAACATCTATGCAAAAACAAATTAAATTTAATAAGGAAGAAGAAGATCTGGTTTCTAACGAAGTAGAAAATCTTATAGAAAAAGGTGCTATTGAGGAAATTTTTGATATAGGAGATGCTTATTTCTCTAATGTTTTGCTAGTACCAAACAAGGATGGAAGTTTACGACCAATCATCAATCTGAGGAATTTAAATGAATACATTGAGTATCATCATTTTAAACAAGAAAATTTGTCTTATGCTTTAGAATTGATCAAAAAAGATGATTTTTTGACTTCTGTTGATCTAAAAGACGCATATTTTAGTATAAGTGTACATTCAGATTACAGAAAGTTTTTGACATTTGAATGGAAAGATAAATTTTACAGATTTGTAGTACTACCATTTGGACTATCATCATGTCCACGAATATTTACCAAGGTTCTTAAACCCATATATGCTGTATTCAGAGAGAATGGAATTAGATGTTGTTATTACATTGATGATTCCCTGATCATGCATCAAAATTATTCCCATTGTTTAAACCAAACAAATTTGGTGACTTCAGAGTTACATAATCTTGGGTTTACTGTGAATATCAAGAAATCGGTTACCATTCCAACACAAAGAATTGTTTTCTTTGGAATTATAATTGATACCGTTGAATATAAAATTTATTTAACAGAGGAAAAGATACAAAAAATCTTAAATTGCTGTGAAGAAATAAAATCAACAAAACTTTGTAAGATTCGCAAATTTTCATCCTTGATTGGTTTGTTAGTACATGCTTGTAATGCTATTATGCAAGGTCAGTTGCATTACAGAAATTTAGAAAGGGATAAGGATAAGAATTTAAAAATGAACAATGACAATTATGATTCTTATATGGTTTGTTCTGATATTAGTCTTCATGAAATAGATTGGTGGCAAACAAATCTTAGGAGTTTGAATGGTAAACCGATTAAAACCAATTCTGTTGATTTTTGGGTTGAAACGGATGCATCATTAAAAGGATGGGGTGCAAGATTTCAAAATAAAATGACAGGAGGTAGATGGACATGTGAAGAAGCGAAATTCCATATTAATGTTTTGGAACTTCTTGCAATATTTTTTGCATTAAAATCCTTTTTCAGGAAGTTTTCTTCAAAACATATCTGTTTCAAAACTGATAATACAACAGTTGTTTCATATATTAATGCAATGGGTGGTATGCAATCTAAGCAACTCGACAAATTAACAGTTGAAGTATGGAACTTGTGTTTTGAAAGAAATTTCATAATTTCTGCTCAATATATTCCAGGCATTGAAAATGTTTATGCCGATTCATTATCTAGGAAATTTTCAGATTCAAATGAATGGATGTTAAAATCAGAAATATTTGAAAGAATTTGTGATCAGTTTTTTAAGCCAGATATAGATTTATTTGCTTCAAGGCTAAATAAACAGTTGAATAAATTTGTATCATGGAATTTTGATCCAGATGCATATCATGTTGATGCTTTCACAATGTCATGGTCCATTTTTCGTCCTTATATTTTTCCACCTTTCAAATTGATTGGTAGAATTATAAATAAAATTTTTGATGACTGTGTCAAAGAAGCCATTATAATAATTCCATTGTGGAGAACACAGATATGGTTTCCATTAGTAATGTCTGCTCTTGTTTCTATTCCAATCAGGCTACCTCTGCACAAGGACTTGTTGACAATGACTCACACAGGCGAGGTACATCCCCTTCGGAAAATGAAATTGATCGCTTGTATTGTATCAGGCGAGCACTCCAGAATTCAGGACTTTCAAACTTGGATGCAAAAATCATTACAGCATCTTTACGGGGAGCAACAAACAAACAATATCAGTGTTGTTGGAAAAGATGGATTTTTTGGTGTTATAAATGGTGTATTAATCCCTATAAACCGTCTGAAGTGAATGTTATAACATATTTGACATCTTTAATGAAGTTAAAACTTTCCTATTCTGTTATAAATACTCAGAAATCTATGCTAGTAAATACCTTGCCGTTTTTCGGTATTCAATGGATAAAAACCTCATTATTTATATCAAAATTAATAAAAGGTTATTTCAACATTAATCCCTCGAGACCAAAAGTAAAACGTACTTGGGATGTTTCAAAAGTGTTAGGATTTTTACGTACTCTAATGCCTCTAAGTAAGGTTAATCTACATATGTTGACTCTTAAATTAATAGCCCTTATTGCACTCACTACAGCTTCGAGAGCACAAACATTATTGGCTTTAGATTTACAGAATATGGAAATGTTTAGTGATAAAGTTGTTTTTATTATTAACAAATTGCTAAAAACTTGTAAACCAGGTAGTCCTGCCCATAAAGTGACATTGTGTAAATATTCTGACAAAAGCATTTGTGTTTATTCTACATTGAAAGAGTACTTGAAGAGGACAAAAGACTACAGGAAATCTTCGAATTTGTTTGTTTCATATAAAACCTTTCTTCCTGTGACAACTTGTACTTTAGCTAGATGGCTCAGGACAGTTTTGGAACTCTCCGGCATTGAGAACTTTACAGCGCATTCTTTTCGTGGAGCTTCTGCTTCTGCCGCCTATCTCTCGGGAGTTTCTTTGAAGGATCTCTTAGAAACTGCAAACTGGACATCTTCAAAAACTTTTTTCAAGTTTTATTTTAAAGAACCTAATGTGAATCAGTCAAGTGATGGACAATTTGCAACAGCGATATTAAATAGATAATTTTGACTGTGTGCGGAATAATGAACTTTGGTGTGAGAAGAAGGACATTATAATTTGTCAATTTAATGTTTATATTTTCTAAATGATGATTTGTTCATTGCATTGTATAATCTATATGTGAGTTGATTTTCTTTGTCTTTAATAAATTTGGGAAAAGTGATTCTCTTTTTATTTCCAAATGCTTTTCTATTTGACAAGGACAAGGTTGAGAATTTCAAATGATGGTTTTATACGTATCACAACACCAATACTGGTAGTCAACCAGAGTTAATTAAAAATTTTTATAGCGTTAAATTTTGTATTATTGATTCTAAATTGAAGTTGGTCAAATTGATATAATAGTATGACTTCAATAGTTAATTTCAATGAATTTAATTTCAAGTTCTTGAGCTTAACAATATAATGGAACGATTTTAAAAATTCAACCATGATGTATGTTTTCACTGAAATATGTTTACATTTCTGATCGCACTAAGAAGTCTTGATGTTTGTGATCAACACTTTGAACATGCTATATGATACCCTTTGCAGAGCCGAAAGGCGATATGTAATAGAATGAGCCCTCCCCCAAGCATCCTTTAGGATGTACAGGATGAGGGCCATTCTATGTAATGAGCCTGAGGTTCAAAAAGGGTACATATACCCATCCCATAATACTACATGGATACAAATTTCCCACCCAAGTTAAATGTAGAGTTGTCACAAACATTTCTTTTAAAAAATGGTTTGGCACGTGGAGTTGTGCCTTATATACTACAGGTATTCAGGTAATACATACGTCATACAGATATTTTTAACTTCTTTAAAAATGAGGTTCGCTTCGCTGGCTCGAAGGAAAATGCTATATGATACCCTTTTTGAGCCTCAGACTCATTACATAGAATGGCCCTCATCCTGTACATCCTGCAATTGTTTCAACTTCTTGTTTACAAAATGAGTAAATAGGTTAATCAATTAGTTTAAGTTTATAAAGGTATTTATTTGTTGCAATAATCCTGTGCAGGATTTGAAATTGCATCCACTGAAATTTTGCCTCTTTTGTAACTTTAAATGGTAGTTCAAATATTTTGTTCCTTTCTAACTCACCAAAAGATTTTTTCTAATGCTTTAATTGTTTGCTTTTTCTTATTGATGAGTATATTGTACATATCTTTACAACCATTTGTGCTTTTGTAAAAAACGTAAATTGAATTTGGGATAAAAGGTCCACTTTCTTCTCTTTTTTCAATATCAATACTTTTCAATATCTTTGTAACGGCTATTTTTAAACCGGTATATTCTACAAAATTAGTTTGTACATTCAAATTATTGAGGTACTCGAGGCTTATAAATTTTCCTTCAACGTCAAACAAATCTCTTAGGAAAACAAAGCCTGCATCAAAATAACTTTTTAAAAATACAGAGGAATTATTTATTTTAATTCTTGGATTAAACCTTATATGTTCATGAAGAATTTGAGTATTACATGTTTTTTGACTACCACTGCAGTCATTGATTTTTACCCAATTAAGTAAAACCTCTTTCCAAAATTTGTTGCTTATTTTATCACATATCTAAACTATAAAATCTAAACCTCTTACACAAAGAGATTATTGGGGTTTGGAATAGTCAATATCAAATGGTTCATCTTTGTAAACTTAAACAGAAACCCCTTTTGATCCAAAGTCAGCAAAAAAACTTAACAACCCCTCTCCAATAACAAATTGCCAAAATGATGACAAACAAAATGTGTGTGAATCAAAGAATGGCCTTCTGTAAAAACGTCTGCATTTTGAAAATTTGAATGTTTGTCACATTTTGCCAAAACTTGATGAATTAATTTTATATTTACAGGATCAACAAAATGTTGACATTTTTTCTTTATGTGAAACTTTTCTGGTAGAAACGCAGGTAGGTTAAGGTTAAAACCAAATATTCTACTTGCCTATATGATATGACGTCATAGTAAGCTATATGACGTGATGTTTGGAGATAACAATTTCTAAAAATCGATATGTAAGATTGATTTGAGGTCGTAAATATGAATCAAAATATGCATAGGCATAATATAAACGGAAATTTGTCGTTTCTGGGCCTCTGTAGTTATCAAAGGGGTTGAATACCAAACCCGTGACGTCATAACAGTTGACCATGCAGTAGCAGAGTGAAAGTGGAACGTAACAGGAATTCATGTAAACAAACACTAGAAATCGGAGTTTAAAAGCATTTAGATGGAATATCATGTGTGATTCATGTGGGAATAAAGCTTGTGAATAAGGTATGGTAATATAATTCTACAACTTCTTCGTAAAATTAAAACAGGAAGGGTGTTTACTTGCCGATCAGCCTTTCCTCTGTCGTTTTTAACGAAAAAGATGCAAAAGTTTAACACTACGCCGCATACCTTGAAACTTAATTTTTGTTTAGAACTAAAGTTCTAATTCTATTGTTTTTGGAAAGTGCTGCTAGAATCGTATGGTTTACGGGAATTGATGCATTTTTTTCGATGTTACAGTACCCGCATCGTTATTCTTTACAGGATACACGATACGATAGGATACACGCACGATACGGTAAGATACACGCACGATACGATAGGATACACGCACGATAGGACAGGATACACGCACGATACGATAAACGCAAAACACGATAAACGCAAAACACGATACACGCAAAACACGATAAACGCAGAACACGATAGACCTGATCAACGATCTTCACGATAGAATAAACGCAAAACCTGATAGGATTGTTTCAAAATACGGAACGTTTTCTTACAAGACGAAAAGATTATTTTGTTTAGTTACTGCAATATTTTAATTTGAATATAAAGATTCAAATAATTATAATGTACATTTAATTATTATAATAAAAAAAATTGTTGTTTATTTATATATATTTTTATACAATGATTAAATCTATTATTATGAAATGGAGACTGTAATTTTTATTTACATTTCTACTCAAGGGTGTGAATTTACGATTATTAATGTAAATGTTTTTATCTTAAGGTTGAACTATGACTCGTTTAAAGGGGGAGGAAATAAGCACCTCCTTCAAATTTACTTAGTCTTAGAACCTCTGTCAATCATCTGAAATTGAGCCTGGGATTTGATACTTCGATTTGATTGACATTTAGTTTGCTGCTGTTGTGTATATCTTGTGTACCTTGTCTGGAGATCGTACCGACCATCTAATTAACTTTCAGGCTTTTGATGCCTACCGCACTGTATGCCAACGTGATAAAGAAGCAATAAAAAAAAATCGTTCTTTTCTTTTTTTTAATTCATAAGAATATGCCATAAATATAATCAATCTATCAAATTAAATAATTAAATAAATGACAAATATATATTATAAATTTAATTTTAAAAGGGAGGATTTCATATCACGATTACAATCGATGATTTTAATTTCCGTGTCAAAACATGGGTTATCGTACATTTATTCCTCCATTTATTAACAAAATAAACCGACCTGCGTTTGAAGCTAGTATCATGGAATTAAATAAAATTATTTTTTAAAACAAGTATGACAACATTGTAACATTGTTCATGAGTCAAACGAATTTATATTTATAAGACAAACCTGTACGTGTCGCTTTTCTTCGAGACATGGTGACGAAGTTACGGTATAATATTAGGTTTAGAAGAGAGATTACTCGGAATAAAACATCTTGCTCTGTATTTAATGTTTGAAATTAGTAATGAATCCCGAAAGAAAAAAACGAATGCAGATGAATTTTTCCCGTTTTATAGCTGTCCGAGAATCAACCCCGGTCCGGAGCCCTGGGCATTTTTACCGACCAAGCGTTATGGAAAAATCAAGTAGGGTTTGTTTTAAAAAGATATTTATTTAGACAATAATATTTCTACTTCACCATTTTATTCTCAAAACATCGTTTTTACGAGAGAATGCTTTATGATTCACTTTCTTCTTTCGTTTTGCGTAGACGACGTTTAATTTGAATTACTTCCCTTTTTGTCGCCAGATTATGAACAACGACAGATTTTGCTGCTAAATGTATTTTCGTTATAACACTTCATTAAGAAACACGCTGTATATAAAAAATTACGAACTATTAAAGATATCAATTATTTTAAAAGAAAGAAATTGAGAAGGATTCTGTCTGCAACAAAAAATGCTTTATTTCGCATTTCAATTCGTGAGCTAATCATTGAAAAGAAAACGGCCTCGGTTTACAAATCGTAGGAAAACGCATACAGGTAATACACTCAGGGACTCAGGTAACATCCTGTGTATATAGGTAGTATACACAAGCCAGCGTCGTTCCCTCGGGGCTTCTCAGCCGCTTCGATTAAGCTCCACCCCACACCAAACTTACTTACTTACTTACTTAGGCCTGTCGTTCCGTGAGGAACATAGGCCATCAACGACAGTCCTCCAACGAGCACGATTTTGAGCTGCTCTGGCTGCATCGTGCCAGGTCATATTCTGTGTCTTTAGCTCCGACTCCGAGTCACGCCTCCAGGTGTTTCTAGGTCGTCCTCGTTTTCTTTTGCCCTGTGGGTTCCAAGTCAGGGCCTGGCGCGTGATGCTGGATGGTGCCTTCCTTAATGTGTGTCCAATCCAGCGCCACTTCCTCTGTCTTATTTGTACCTCCATTGGTTCCTGTCCTGCTCTCATCCATAGTTCTTCGTTTGAGATCCTATCAGGCCATCGGATGTTGAAGATGCGCCCGAGACAGGTGTTGTAAAATGTTTGGATCTTCTGCAGGGTAGCTTTAGTCATCCTCCACGTCTCTGCACCATACAGCAGGACGGACTTTACATTGGAGTTGAGGATCCGCAGTTTGGTGGTAGTACGTATGCTCTTTGAGGCCCAGATGTTCTTTAAAATGGTGAATGCAGTCCTAGCCTTGCCAATTCTTGACTTGATGTCGCAGTCTGTGCCACCGTGTCTGTCCACCACACTCCCCAGGTAGATGAAAGATTCAACTTCTTTGATGGCCTCACCACCAACTGTGACTGGTGTTTGGACAGTGGTATTTATCTTCATCATTTCTGTCTTCCTCAAGTTAATTTTGAGGCCCGTTCCTGCCGATGTTGTTGCAAGGTGGGTTGTTTTATCCTGCATCTGGTTTTGGTTGTGTGAAAGGAGAGCGAGGTCATCTGCAAAATCAAGGTCATCCAGTTGCGTCAGGAGTGTCCACTGTATGCCATTGTTCCTGCCTGCTGTGGTTGTCCTCATGATCCAATCAATGACCAAGAGAAAAAGAAATGGTGACAGCAAGCAACCTTGTCGGACTCCTGTCTTGACCTCGAAACTCTCAGACATCTGGCCAGCATGGGTAACTCTGCACATCATGCCTTGGTATGTGTTTCTAATCAGGGAGACTAGCTTCTCTGGTACTCCATAGTGCCTCAGTATCTTCCACAATGTCTCTCGGTCTACGCTGTCAAATGCTCTTTCGTAGTCGATGAAGTTGACATATAGGGGGGACTTCCACTCCAGTGATTGTTCTATAATGATGCGTAGACTGGCTATCTGGTCAGCACATGATCTGTTGGCTCTAAAACCAGCCTGTTGGTCACGGAGCTTTGGGTCCACTGCCTCGTTCATTCTCTCGAGAAGTATTCTGTTGAGGACCTTGCCAGGCACTGATAGGAGCATAATCCCCCTGTAGTTACTGCAATCTCTCAAGTCTCCCTTCTTTGGCAGCTTAATAAGGATGCCTTCTTTCCATTCTTCTGGGATGTTCTCTTCTTCCCAGACCTTGTTGAAAAGGTTGTATAGGATGTTAATGGCTGTCTCTGTATCAGCTTTGATGGCTTCTGCTGGTATCTCATCAGGCCCTGCCGCTTTTCCATTTTTAAGTTTATTAATTGCTCTCCTGATCTCTGTCTTTGTTGGCTTATCGCAGTTTATCGGGAGGTCTGTATTGGCTGGTTGAATGTCCGGAGGTGTTTCTGGTGATGGTCTATTTAATAGTTCTCTGAAGTGTTCTACCCATCTCTTTAATTGTTCTTCTGTTGTTGTAAGAGTTTTCCCTTTTTTGTCCTTCACTGGCTTGTCTGTTTGCTGGAACTTGTTGGCAAGCTTCCACACCAAACTTACCTGAGGAAAACCGTACGGTTGAAAACCTGGGCCTTTAATTATGGATATTTTACATATACATGTATACATATACATGTAATTGTTGCACAAAAATCCCTTACATAATTATGTGCCGTTTCTCACGGGTATTATTAAAAAATTATGAAACTCTTTGAATGGATTTATTATTTATGAAAAAATATACATTTGTCCCTAATAAATTTATCTATAAGTACTAAGTTATTTCCCGGAAGAGATTTACGCAATAAATTAATATTTGTATTTAATGTCTAAAGCTTACAATCTCTAGTGTATCCAAAATTCGCAATAAAATATTAAAATCTTAGGAAAAAAATACATGTAGAAGACCGGCCGAAAGAAAGGTCCAAAGAAATCGGCTTCAACGAGCTATATAATTCAAAAAAAATTAATTTCCTGAGTGGAAATCTAAATAATTGTTAATATAATGACGCTCCGCATTGATACGTGTAAACTGTGTCAACAGAATATGAATCTGCTACAACTGCACATGTACATGTACGTTTACGCTAAGCTCTCACTTATGTACATGTAAACATTTATATATCAGATACTTCAAACCTTGTATTAATTAACGAACATTGAATGATAAAATACTTTTCTTCTTCACAACACAAGACACAAAAAATAATACACAATAATACACAAATCTTAAAAGAGTGAAATGCGACTTTTTCGACTAAATAATTTTAATGATTGCTATTAAACTTTGTGTGTACTGTTTCTTATGCAAATGAAATATTAATCCCTGAAAATTATTTCAGACTTACCCGGTAATCTCAAATAAGGCATATTCGAAGGGCGGGATGTTGAAAGTCCCTAACTGATTTAAAATTAGATAAACATGATTTAACCAAATAGCCAAAAATAATATTGACTTCTGAAATGAAGTTATAGACGTATGAAATGAAATCGATTAATACTATGAATTGATTCAGTGCAATACATTTACTCGTCTTGCATGGTCACGACGGAATCAGACTTCTTTTTTTTAATTATCATTATAGTAAAGTACCGTAAAAAAAATTAATGCGAGCAAAATTTCATAGTTTAGAATGTTAGAATTATTTCAATCTTTTCTACGATCAAAGAAATTGTTTCCTAGAATTAATTCTGCCTGTAACCCGATGAAAACCCGGTGATCCGAAAGAAAACCCGATTGATTGGGAGAAAGTGAATATAATTGCATTTAGAAAAGATACATATCAATCCCCTCCTAATAATTATTTATAATTTTTCGGGAGGGAGGGTGGAGGTACGTATACACCGTAACTTGCCGAAAATCATCCTCTCTACTGATTAATTCTGATTAATATTTAATTTTGACCAAAATGTCATACAGTTCGATGATTAAAAAAAAAAAAAAAAACAGGGAATCTATTATTTCATTTTCAAAAATTAATTCTCTGCTTGATTATGATATGACTATTTTCTTAATTATGTTCCCCAAACGAAGTTGGGGAACATCTTGTTTTTACTCTGTTTCTTATTATTAAGGTCTTCCGTCTCCAACGAAAGACCTTCTACTGATTCTGTTGTTTCTTTTCCACTATTATTATTAAGGTCTTCCGTCTTCACGGAAGACCTTATAGTGATTCTACTGTTTCTTATTATTATTATGTTCCCCAAACGAAGTTGGGGAACATATTGTTTTTACTCTGTTTCTTATTATTATTATTATTATTATTATTATTATTATTTTTCTTCTTCCTGGGAAAATTTTGTCCACGAGTGATCTTGTAAACTACACATCCGACTTAGGTGAAACCTTTTTAGGGTTAGTAGGCATGTTATGTAGAGTTGCCAAACAAAGGTCATTTTGCGCGCACGTGCTTGCAAGAGCACGCACGTGCAATAGGTGAAATTACCAATATAATGGATATTGCCGTAACTTTTCTATTTTTTGATGAAATTTTTTGAAACTCATAATGTAAGGAAACATTAGTAGTATAAACAAGATAGCATGGTCAAAATAGCAAGATCTCACGCGCATGCACGTGCGCTCCGCTCTGATTGGCTGAAACTAAAGTCTCAATAACTTTCTTGTTTCTTGTCATAATCCTTTGAAATTTTGAACATAGTCCTACATTATGAAGATCTACCGCATGATAAATAAGAATTTTCATGAAAGCATGCGCATGTGCGCGTGCTGCAAGCTGATTGGCTGAAACTTTAAATGGCAATATCTCCTTTGTTTTTTGACGAAATTCTTTGAAATTTAAAATATAGTCATGCATTAGGATATCCTACAAAATGTTATAGAAAAAAAATCATGAAATCACGCGAATGCACGTGTGCTGCAATCTGATTGGCTGAAACTTTAAATGGCTATTTCTCCTTTGTTTTTTGACGAAATTCTTTGAAATTTAAAATATAGACATGCATTAGGATATCCTACGAAATGATATAGAAAAAAAAATCATGAAATCACGTGCCTGCACGTGTGCTGCAATCTGATTGGCTGAAACTTTAAATTGCTATTTCTCCTTTGTTTTTGACGAAATTTTTTGAAATTTAAAATACAGTCATGCATTAGGATATCCTACAAAATGATATAAAAAATCATTAAATTACGTGCATGCACGTGTGCTGCAATCTGATTAGCTGAAACTTCAAATGGCTATAACTCCCTTGTTTTTCAACCAAACAGGATGGGATTTAGAACATAGATAGATGTAAGGGATTCCTACAAGAAGGTATGATCATCATGCACGTGCACGCACGTGCGTGCATTTGAAACGAGTATATTTAAAAATACTCTTGAATGAGTGATTTTTATTACTTTTGGACTGAATGCTTTAATATATAGTATATTAAAATATATAAAAAGTGTAGACAAGATGATATGGTCATAACGCACATGCATTCACATGCGCTTGGGTGCAATGCTAAAAATTGAATATAATTGGTATCCTTCTGGGAAAGCGTTGTAAAAGTCAAAAATGCACAGAGTTTGTCTTATTTAATGAAGCTTACAGGGAACATGGCACCGAAAGGGAGTTGGGGAGCGTTTGGGGAACATCTGTAACGGTTCCCGTTACAATTAGCACTAGTTCTGATTATTATTATTATTATTATTATTCTATTTTTTGACAAAATTTTGTGCAGGCGATTTATCGAAAACTATTCAGCGGTTTTTCATGAAACTTTCACAAAATATGTGTCATTCTATGAAGTTGTTACATCCGAAGAAAAATTTGGAAAATTCGCTTCTGGTGCCAAGTTATGGACAATTTCCTGATTTTAAAATGCGATTTTGTCGCCCCTTTTTATCAAAAATGGCTAAGGATATGAACTGGAGACTTCTCGGAGATGATAGATCATGACTTTGTGGTTTGCAGAATTGCCTTTTCGTGCGTCGTCAATACTTCCGGTCGTTACGAGATGCAAATTTAAAAAATTCGTATTTTCTAACTTTTTTGTTTTTCAGTATTTTTCATTTATATTTGGTTTGGTAGTAGAAGCCCTCCGTATAATGCTTACTATTTAATTTGTTTGAATGGTGATAAATCTAAACTCTAGATATTAGCATTCAAAAATCTGAAGCGGGTCTAAAATGGCTGCTGTCTCTGTCAACGCCGACATTTCGCAATAGTGGTTTACGGAGGCAGTCGAGCGTTTGCTTGAACGAAAGTAACATAAGAATAAATGAAATGTAAAGGAATACTTGGATTGTCACGTCGTAGTTTCGTTGCAGTTCTGTGTCAAACTAACGTCTTCTATAATTGGTTCTGGCTGGTTTTCAAAGTAGAAAAACAAAGACGATTGCGCACAATGTGCAAATGAAATTCGATACCTTATATCTTTTGTGCATCAAGGAAAAACATATAAGTAATACTTTCTCAAAAAAGAATATCAATTAATATTGTCAGTATAAATCTTCACCACTGTTTTTCCTATACACACTTGTGTCATATTAAACTATAAATAAGACAAAAATAAGAAAACGATTTTTTTAAAGATCGCTTCATGGAGTTTATTTTAGCATTCTTGTTTCAAAGATCTGATTCAAGTTATTGAGCATAAATGATTTCTGATTCCTTGACCATCAAAGGGCGAGCCATGTTTTCCGGCGAAACGTTTCAACCTTTTTCAATTAACTAATCGGGATAGTTCAGTTTGGGGATAAACAGGAAATTGAAAAAAAAAATCATAACCGTTTCACCGCTTTAGTGTTACAAGCATATATACAATATGGACTTTTTAAAATGTGTTAAATATACTTTCTAAATCTGGAATCTTAGGCTATGAGAACGTTCTTTTTTTTTTTTAATTTCATTGAAGCTATCACACCTATTTAATAGAACATTCCAAAGAAAATGCGCGAAGATTAACTCGTAGCGTTTGGCGCTAAATTTTGAATAGTGACCTGCCTTTCATAATTTTAAGAGAGAGGCACTGCTTCGTTGATATATACAAGTAGATTTAGTGTAGATTTCCCTATAGTGTAAAATTTAGTGCGTTGAAATTTTGTGCTGGCGACTTTGGTTCAATCCCCTTGTGTGCAAATTTTTTTTTTTTACATTTTCAGCACGATTTTACGTTTTCTTTCCGGAAACGGACGGAAGACCTCTCGTTGCTAGCAACGAGTTTCATCTAGTTATTATTATTAAGGTCTTCCGAGTTTCATCTATTATTATTATTATTCTTTTTTTTCTTACCGATTTTGTGCAGACTATTTCTCGAGAACGCTTCGACAGTTTTTCATGAAACTTTCAGCAATGATTGGAAACTATTTGAACTTCATGCGTTTTTTTTTATTTTGCCGTCGTCACTTCCGGTCGCGAGATATGGCCATTTTTCTGTTTTTAAAGTGTCATTTTGTCCGAGAGTGTTCTCGAAAACGGTTTGAGATTGAGTCCTAAAACTTTCAGGGATGATAGATTATGACTCCTAGATTTGAGAAGGATATATGGTTTTTGTTGCCGTCGCGTCCGTCGTCCACCGGAAGTAGTTTAAAAATATGCAAAATTTTATTTTTTTTCTTTTTAAAATGTTTCTTATGGAGGCAAATAGAGTGTCTCGAGTAATATTATGTCCACCGGAAGTTATTTTTTCCAAACCGGAAGTAGTCCAAAAAATGAGCATGTTTCCTCGAAATTATCAGGAATGGTTCCTTCACACACAGAGAGGAGTTCGAGGTCATTTTAAGTACTTCCGGTCACACCGGAAGTGAATTATAAAGACCGGAAGTTGTTTGAAATTGATAGATTTCACTCTTAAATGTTATCTTACGTATTTTGAATAATTGATCTGAACACTTTTTTTCATTTAAAGTTGTTTTAGAACCTTATCAAAAATCGAACGGAAGACCAACTCGTTGCTCGCAACGAGATCTCATCTAGTTATTATTATTATTATTATTATTATTATTATTTTTCTTCTCGGGAAAATTTTGTCCGCGAATGATCTTGTAAAGTACACATCCGATTAAGGGGAAACCTTTTTAGGGTAAGTAGGCATGTTATGTAGATTTGCGGAATCAAGGTCATTTTGCGCGCACGTGCTTGCAAGAGCGCGCACGTGCAAAACTTGAGATGACCAATATATAATGGATATAACCGTAACTTTTCTATTTTTAGACGAAATGTTTTGAAACTCATAATGTAAGGATATATTAGTAGTATGCACAAGATGACATGGTCAAAATAGCAAGAAAGCACGTGCAAGCACGTGCGCTTCGCTTTGATTGGCTGAAACTAAAGTCTCAATATCTTTCTTGTTTTTTGATAAAATCATTTGAAATTTTGAACATAGTCATACATTAGGGAGATCTACAGCCTGTAATAAAAGAAATATCATGAAAGCATGTGCATGCACGTGTGCTTGCAAGAGCTCGCACGTGCAACACGAGAAATGTCCAATATAATTGATACAGACGTAACTATTTAAATTATTGATGATATGCTTTAAAACTTATATTAGAAGTATATATTAGAAGCATAGACAAGATGACATGGTCAAAAAAGCAAGATCTCACGTGCATGCACGTGCGCTTTGCTCTGATTGGCTGAAACTAAAGTCTCAATATCTTTCTTGTTTTTTGACGAAATCCTTTGAAATTTTAAATATAGGCATGTATTAGGATATCCTACAATAAGATATATAGCAATTATTGAAAACGTGTGCATGCACGTGCGCTGCAATCTGATTGGCTTATGCTTTAAATAGCTATAACTCCCTTGGTTTTCAACCAAACAGGATGGGATTTGGAACATGGATAGATATAATGGACTTCTACAAGAAGACATGGTCACCATGCACATGCATGCACGTGCATGTACGTGCGCTGCAATCTGATTGGCTGAAACTTTGAATAGCTATAACTCCCTTGGTTTTCAACCAAATGGGGTGAGATTTAGAACATAGATACATGTAATGGACTTCTACAAGAAAGGTGGTCGACATTCTCATGTGAGCACGTGCAATGAGTAAAATAAAAAATACACTTGAATTAGCGTATTTTTTAATACTTTTGGATTAAATACTTTGATATTTAGTATATTAAAATCTATAAATTGTGAAGACAAGATTGATATGGTCATTACGCACGTGCATTCACATGCGCATGCGTGCAATGCTAAAATTTGAATGAAATTGGTACACATCTGGGTAAACGTTGTTAAAGTCTCAAATGCATAGAGTTTGTCTTATTTAATGAAGCTTATAGGGAATATGGCACCAAAAGGGAGTTGGGGAGCGTCTGGGGAACATGTAACGGTCCCCGTTACAATTAGCACTAGTTTAATTTATTATGAATTTTTAATTTATTAATTATATATTTTTTTTATTTTAACTTTTCCTTCTACGCCTTTATATTTCTGTTAATGATGAAAAACTAAGGGATAAAACTTTCTTTTCTCTTTCATGGTTAAAAAAATCTTACTTTATTTAACAAAACGAAAAAGAAACTCGGAATACCTCAGTAGTTTCTTCCTATATTAAGATAAAAAGCGAGGGTTTCCGAATATACACGATAAACGCAAAACACGATACACGATAGAACCTGATAAACGATCTACACGATAAACGCAAAACACGATAAACGGAAAATACGATAGAAAACGCAAAACACGATAAACGGAAAACACGATACGATAGGATACACGCACGATACGATAGGATACAAGCACGATAGGACACGATAGATTTGTAAAGAATAACGATGCGGGTACTGTATGATCATAATGTAAAAATTTTGGAAAGGTTTCGTCCGAAAATATTTAATAATTATTTCTGTGATAGGACAGTAGGATTCAAGCAGCTTTTTTCATGGTACAGAGATGTTTTTACATAACTATTATTACAAATTAGAAATTATTATCCCCGGGGTAGTGTTGAACTTTTCACTTTTTCATTAAGGCATATTTTCTAATTATAGACATGACGTGGTGACGTCATGGTGAAGTGCTTACTGCAGCATAAGTTCCATTGAAGTCTATAGAATGCATACTTATAGCAAAAGTTTTATACTTGACATTTCCGATTTATTAGTGTTACATAATTATAAAAAAGTGTTAATTCGCCGAATTCTGATCCATGTGCTGCCTTAACTAACCCGAGAAATATTAGTGATTGTATTATAAATGTAAGACGGATACAGAGATTACGAACAGTATTCAATCTCAATGTCCATAAAACAATACAAAAATAAGAGCAGAGCAAACACGGACCCCCGAAACAACAAAGGTGGGATCAGATGCCATGGAGGAGTGAACATCCCCTGCCGACCGGTCACACCCGCCGTGTGCTCCTTGTCATGATCAGGAAGTAACGGGAAAAATCCGTCGTCAATTCAGTGTATAAATTATGGACTAACAATTGGTATGAAAAATGTCGGTCAGCATTTGACTCAATGATAAATTGTATTTGCTAACAAGGTCATTGTATCAACCAGAGAACGTACGAAATGATGACTTTAAACGAGACTGCTGATATTCTTGATTCATCAACTTGCTTGTCAATACCTTACATCGTTTCAGAAATTGTTCATAAGTAGAGCATGCTCTTGCGTATCGAATCAACTGAGATATGTATACTCCGTATTCTGGTGATGAAGGTATATTGCTGCATAAGTAAGGGAATTTTTCAGGTAAAATATCCAAGTATGAAACAGTAGTGTCAGACTCTGTGGTATCTTTTATCTCAAGCTCACCAGGATATATCGTATCGACATAGAGTGGACATTACCATTGTCAATTGACAATATGTCGTCGATATATCAAAATGTCGAGTTGTAAATGGATATACTTTTAAAAGAAAAGATAGAAAAGGAAAGGCGGGTGGTGGACTAGTTGCATATATTGCAAATGATTTGAAATATAAACGACGAATTGATTTAGAAATTAGTAATTTAGAAACAATGTGGCTTGAAATTAATCTTAAGAATTCTAAACCTATACTTTATTGTTCAGTTTACCGTCCACCATCTGCCTCCCTCCTGCTGGGCGGAGGACCTAGCAAGGGAGCTTGGCAGACGATTTTGTTAGAGAAGTTCAGTGCGCTACCTGCTGTGACGATCAGGAAGTGATTATTGCAGGTGATTTCAGTATATATGTGCTCAAAGACCCCCCGCAGACTTGGTCATCTACACTTGTAGATTTGGGATTAACACAATTAATTAACACCCCAACAAGAATAACCAATATCTCTAAAACGCTCATTGATCATTTCTACACTACGCACCCTGCTATATATGTGAAATATCAGTACCCCCTGTAGCAATGTCTGACCATTATCCAATATGTGCCACCCGAAGATCTAACAGCATGCAACGCAAAGGCTAACATATTGAAATACAATATCGTGACTCTGAAAACTTTAATGAAATTGATTTTTTGCACGATTTAAACAATGCAGATTTTGAAGAATTGATTCTTCTGCATGATCCCGATGACATGTTTCTATGAAATTTTCAATTCTGAACTTAATAGGCATGCGAAGGTTAAAAAAAGCGTGTGAACTCAGAATTTTGCACTAAATGGTTGACTCCAGAAATAAATGATGCTAGGAATATATAGGGAGACATGAAAAATTTTAAATTTTGGAGTAACATAGTCAGCTCATTAATTACTGATGCAAAATCTATATATTATAAGACAGTATTTGAAAATAGTTCTACATCAAAGGAAATGTGGGGTAATTCAAATCAGCTTGCCTCAAAATCAGATAAGAATTCATCTCCTTCTAATATCACGTATAATGATTAAATCTTGATAATTTACAAGACATTGCAAATGTTTTTAATGAACTTTTTGCGCAAATTCCGAGAAAATTGTTAAATAATCTTTCGTTCTCTGGTTTTGAATCAGAAAAAATGAAAAAAATTACATTGAAACAAAACTTGGAGATCAAGACTTTTTTGAAATCCCTTGATTAATGAAACAAAAGTATTTGATATGTTAAAGAGTCTTGACATAAACAAATCTACTTGCATAGACTTTCTTGGACCTAGGTTGCTTACACTTTCAGCTAGTGTATATCCAAACCTCTAAAACACCTAATTGATTGATTGATTGTATGTTGTTTAATGTCCCTCTCGAGAATTTTTCACTCATACGCCACCACTTGCCGGTGGAGGGCCACAAATTTTGTCCTATGCTCGATACTCAGGGTCTTTGAGCAGTGAGGGATCTTTTTCGTGCCAGCACCTACTGCGACGCGTGGCCTCGGTTTATATGGTCTCATCCGAAGGACCAACACACCTAATTAATTCTATCATTATCAATGGGTCTTCTCCTTCACAGTTAAAGTTCGCAAAAGTAACTCTTCTATTTAAAAAATTTCAATCATGTCAGACAGCTCTCACAAAACTAACTGATAATTGGCTACATGCAGTAGATCAATGAAATTTCGTTGGCATTACTTATTTGGATTTTAGCAAAGCATTTGATCTTGTAAATCATGATTTACTTATTAGTAAACTCAAATGCTACCACTTTGATCCAATATCAATTAAATGGTTTCAATTATATTTAAATGATCGAACTCAAAGTGTAAAAATTGGTGCGTACAAATCTGAATCACTGCCCGTCACAGCAGATGTTCAACAGGGCTCTATTTTAGGTCCCTTGTTATTTCTTTTATATATCAATGATTTAGCATTATCTGCTGAACATTGTAATGTTGATATGTTTGCTGATGACACAACAATTCATTTTCATGGTAACAATATTTCACATATTGAAGTAACTCTCAGAGTCATGACCTGTATCAAAAACAAACCTGGTGTCAACAGAATCAAATGATTTTGAAGACTGATAAAACAAAGTGTATGTTAATGGGAACACACCAAAAGAAATCAAAATTAGAAAATGTTAATCTTCAACTACAACTTTCTTGCCATCCCCTTGAAAATGTTAGAACAGAGAAATTATTGGGTGTTCACATTGTTCGTACTCTGCAATATACTTGTCATGTAGATGCAGTTGCAAAACCCTTACTTATAAATTATTTACTTTACGAAAAATTAAAAAGTTTCTACCAATATAGCCAGGGTTTAAAAGATAATCACTCTGATGAGACCAGGTATTCTATAAGAAGAAAACACTTCTTATGGCCTTCAACTTGACATTTAGATATATCTATGGCGTATTGTAATTTAATAATTGGTAATTTCCATTCCTACGTCAATACGATATATCCTGGGTAGCTTGAGATAAAAGATACCGTAGAGTCTAACATCTGTTTCATACTTGGATATTTTACTTGAAAAGACATTAATGGTAATCTAACAACCAAGCTCTATGATAAACGTGATGACTTTAACTTTTCAATCGTCAACTTCCTTAATTATGCAGCAATATACCTTCATCACCTGCATAATCACCAGTGTAAGATTGACTTGTCTGGTGTGAGACAGCAGTGTGAGAATTTTCTGTTTCACACTGTGCATTACTACGCCGCGAACGATAACGTAAACATTTCGTCTTTATATAGAGAAATTGTAAAAATGTTAAAAAATAATTCATATGCTTAAAATTTTGTCATTTAATTTATTAAGATGAACTTATTTTCATTCAAAATATTGACGTATTTTCACTTTTAAATGGCACTATATTGAGATCGCGGAGGGTTCTTCTTGAATGAAAGTTTACGATATCGGAGAGATGAGTTTTTTTTATTCCCAGTTTTTATCTATCTTATTTATTTACATAGACTGAAATCATTTCATCAGTTTACAGTACATGTACATCATTTTCAGGTTCGCTCTTTCCGATGGTGTTTTTAGATTTTTAATTAAATGTAAAATTAAAAGAATTTTATTCTTATATTTATAGACCTATCATGGAGACGTCATTGACAGGCCGTTATTTTGGAAATAATGCGAGAAAAATAATCATTCATTACATACTCGAGTGGGAATAGTGAAATTCCACCTCGGAGCCAAGATTCACGGTCTAGGACTCGGCAAAGCCACGTTCCAAAACCTGAATCTTGTTCCCGAGGGGGAATTTCACTATCCTACACTCGTAGTAATGAATGATTAAATTAATCTCAGTTGATTCGATACGCAAGAGCATGCTCTACGCATGAACAATTTCTAAAAGGAGATAAATTATTGACAAGCAAGTTGACGACACAAGAATATCAGCAGTCTCGTTTAAAGTCATCATTTCATAAGTTCTATGGTCGATACAATGACCTTGTCAGCAAATACAATTTATCATTGCGCAAAATGCTGACTGATGTTTTTCATACCAATTGTAACAAATGTAGTCCATTATTTATACACTGAATTGATGACGGATTTTTTCCGTTGTTTCCTGATCATGACCAGGAGCACAGGGCGGGTGTGACCGATCGGCAGGGGATGCTCACTCCTCCATAGCACCTGATCCCACCTCTGATCTTTCGGGGGTCCGTATTTGGTCTGCTCTTATTTTGCATTTTTTTAAGGATTTTGAGAATGAATACTGTTCGTTATCTCCATATCCTTCTTTTTTCATTTTATAAATTACGAGATACAGAGTATACTTATTTCCATAAAGTGAATCTTTAAAAAATATATATGTTTTCCATATTTAATATTTAAGGGGGCCGACTATAGTTTTATTATGTGAAAACTACAATAGCAAAACTCTTCATTTTTATACCATGTATAACTTACATTAACTTCAGTGTACATGCAAAGTTTGAGGAAAATCTACCGTCCAGGTATTTTTGACTGACCGTCTCAAAATACAGGTATAATTACTATAGGATTATATAGGGAAATGCCAATTTTTAGCACTTTAAAGCAAATTATACAAATAGTACAATAGACATTTTGTTCAAACTATAATATTCTACGAGTAATACTATATGATACAATATATGTAAGAAACACAAAACTCTACCGTCTTGTTAAGAGAGGGGGCATCTCAAAATGCAAAAAATTAGCAAATTTTACTATTTTTAAAGAGTGCTACAAAATATGACCTAAACAACGGATTCACAAGAAAACATAATAAAAATATTGGAGATATTCTAAAATTTCTATGTTTCAATTTTCAAAAGCGTATGTTAAATACTTTTTCTGGAATAATATTTTTATTACCCCTTTCTTTAAGACCTTCAGATTACCATAACGTCAAAAAGACACTGCAGCGACGTCAACCTACCTAGCAATTGCAAAATCGGTTAAAAAATCAGTCATATCAAATTGTAAATACATTTTTTTACCTATGATTTCATAATTTTGTTTAATTTTAATAATTAAGCGAAAATGTTGCATTAAAACAATAAATACGCTTCATTTTAATATGATGCGCGAAACATTGCACAATGAAAACTATAGTCAGCCCTCTTAAGTTGCTTATCATTTGCTATCGAAACTTGACAGGTCCCTTTTTTAGAACATGGCATTTTACTTTTCGCATAAAAAACTTACTTTTCACAGTTCATGTTTTATATTCCTAAAGTGGAATATATTTTTGAATATAGGTAATGCATTTATCTGGTTTCAATTTATATTTTATGCAGCCTGCATTTACTTGAAGTATTGATGAAGTTTAACAGGGCATCGTTTTTGTTCGAATTTCAACTAACTATAAGTTTTCAAAATATTCTCGACAATCGTCTCCATCATTTAGATGCATGCCATTTTCACACATGTCGAAGCGGTTTGATGATCACGACTCATTTCCCTTAT
>NW_026940092.1:0-9816 GCF_032062105.1 Saccostrea cuccullata
GTTGATATAATGAAAACATTAATTACGAACATCTATGACATGTTTGTTTTGAAAGCGAAATAATGAAGCGGTCGCGTCTGGACCATTCTACTTGAAAACCGAATGAGCAGAAAACCACAGACTCAGGATTTGACACTAAGAAACTTTCGGAATCTAGAATTGATATATAAGCATCAAATCCCTTTGTACAAAGAAGAGGAAATTGAGACAAAAGAAGAAAAAATATATGAAACACCTGCTATTAGACCAAAGTCATACGTGGAGAAAACTATTGAGGAGAAGCTTGATTTGAGACCATATTTAATGAAAGAAACTGATGAGCGTGCACCCATTCGGTACGGAAGCGTATTAGTGCCACTTGCACAATTTACTTTTTTTCAATTTCGACACTTTAATCTGTAAATTTTACACTTTAAAGTGTAAATTTTACACTTCAATCTGTAAATTTTACACTTTAATCTGTAAAATTTACAGATTAAAGTGTAAATTTTACACTTTAATCTGTAAATTTTACAGATTAATGTGTAAATTTTACAGATTAATCTGTAAAATTTACACTTTAAGGTGTAAATTTTACACTTTAAAGTGTAAATTTTACACTTTAATCTGTAAATTTTACAGATTAAAGTGTAAATTTTACACTTTAAAGTGTAAATTTTACACATTAATCTGTAAATTTTACACTTTAATCTGTAAATTTTACACTTTAAAGTGTAAATTTTACACTTTAATCTGTAAATTTTACAGATTAAAGTGTAAATTTTACACTTTAAAGTGTAAATTTTACACATTAATCTGTAAATTTTACACTTTAATCTGTAAATTTTACAGATTAAAGTGTAAATTTTACACTTTAATCTGTAAATTTTACACATTAATCTGTAAAATTTACAGATTAATCTGTAAATTTTACACTTTAAAGTGTAAAATTTACACTTTAAAGTGTAAATTTTACACTTTAATCTGTAAATTTTACACATTAATCTGTAAAATTTACACTTTAATCCGTAAATTTTACACTTTAATCTGTAAAATTTACACTTTATTTGTTTATTCACATAGTCAATTTAGCATCTTCACACATCCTCAGTAACACATTTGTAAGCCAATAAAATGTTAGTTTAAGCAAATTTTCTGAATTGATAGGATTTATAGATTATATCACAATTGTGTCATCCATATATTATTTATGTGAAAAAAGTCTAACAGGCCCTGGAATCTATATTGGTTGGGGAGGGGTCATCAAGCACTTGTGATCGGGAATATGCGCATGTATGTTTGATATGCTCTTCACTTTATATTCAAAGAAAAGTTTTACTTTAATATAAAACATCAGAATTAAAATTTTATCATGCACGAAACATGGTCTGTTGGCTTAAAAATGTGTTACTCAGGATGTGTGAAATTTACAGATTAAAGTGTAAAATTTACAGATTAAAGTGTAAAATTTACAGATTAAAGTGTAAATTTTACAGATTACAGTGTAAAATTTACAGATTACAGTGTAAAATTTACAGATTAAAGTGTAAAATTTGCAGATTAATTTGTAAATTTTACAGATTAAAATGTAAGAATTTAAATATTAAAGTGTAAAATTTACAGATTAAAGTGTAAATTTTACAGATTAAAATGTAAATTTTACAAATAAAAGTGTAAAATTTACAGATTAAACTGTACAATTTACAGATTAAAGTGTAAAATTTACACTTTAAAGTGTAAATTTTACAGATTAAAGTGTAAAATTTACAGATTAAAGTGTAAAATCTACAGATTAAAGTGTAAAATTTACAGATTAAAGTGTAAATTTTACAAATTAAAGTGTAAAATTTACAGATTAATGTGTAAAAGTTACAGATTAAAGTGTAAAATTTACAGATTAAAGTGTAAATTTTACAGATTAAAGTGTAAATTTTACAGATTAAAGTGTAAAATTTACAGATTAAAGTGTAAAATTTACACTTTAAAGTGTAAAATTTACACTTGAAAGTGTCGAAATTAAAAAAAGTAAAGTGTGCAAATGGCACTAATACGCTTCCGTACATTCGGCAAGAAAAAGATGAGCAAGATATCGATGGAAAATGGATTCAGATGAGTATGAGCCAGGTATAACTTATCGGAAGAGACCGACAGAGCACGTAAAAAGAGAAAATAAAGCACAAAACGAGCCAGGCTATCGTTCAAGAGCAGGACGTAAATATTTGTTTAGTTTGGTGGAAGTAGACCAAATAAAAAACCTGCAACGTATGATGGAACCAGCTCATGGCAGGATTATAAATCTCACTTTGGTGCCAGTGCCATGCTTGGAAATTGGATCAAAATTGAGAAAGGACCTTACCTTGCTGCTTCATTGAGAGGACCAGCATAGGGAGTGCTTGGTAATTTGTCCGGTGATGCTCTTAATGATTATGATGAGCTTGTTGGAGCGTTGAGCGAGCGATTTGCACCCTCAAATCAGTCGGAGCTCTACCGAGCACAGTTGAAGGAGCGTAAAAAGAAAGCAACAGAAACATTTTCAGAACTGGGACAAAGTATAAGAAGACTAACTAACTTAGCCTATCCAATGGCACCCACTGATGCCTTGATGCTCTTTTTGACGCAGATATGATACTCCGTATAAAGCAAGCTTGACCAAGAGACTTTAACGAAGCCATCAGACATGCAATAGAATTAGAGCCTATAATAAGGCGGAGCAAAGACAAATTGAAAATAAAAGTTTCTACAGACCAATAGGAAACGATGAGACACCCCAGTATATATCTGAACTAAGCAAGCTCATTGAAAACATGGGAAAAGCAATGAATGACATGAGACAAGAATTAAAATCCATGAAAGAGAAACAGTCCCAACAAAGAAGATACTCGAGCCAAAATGTCCCAAACGCTTCTTTTCGAAACAATTAGAAAGAAAGAATAATCTTTCATAATTGTGGACGGAAGGGCCATTTGCAGAGAGAATGCAAGGCTCCAAGAAGAAACAAAGATGGATATGCTCAAAAGACCAAATCTCAAACCAAGACAAATGAAGACCAACAATCTTCCAAACAGTTTGTTTCTAAAAATCCTCAGAGACGAGATAAGTGGAGACGCTCTTGTTGGAATCAACAACAGAATCAGTGATCCAGGTATCTATATTGAAGTTTCATTCGATGGTATTAGAGCTAAGATGTTGGTAGACACAGGTGCCACTGTCTCACTGATCTCTAAAAACCTGTATAATCAAATCTCAGTGCGAGAAGAAGAGTTCATACCACTTACTAGAGATATTTTCTCTGCAAGTAGTGAACCAATTGAAGTTTATGGGAAAACAGCTTTGAATTTCCCTATCGGAGATAGATCATACAGGAACACTGTAGCTGTAGCGAAACTCTCCGTACATGGTGCATTGGGACTGGATTTCATTATAGAAAATAACTGCACCATAGACCTGAAAAACAGAAGATTGATTGATTGATTGTATATTGTTTAACGTCCCTCTCGAGAATTTTTCACTCATATAGAGACGTCACCTTATGCCGGTGAAGGGCTTCAAATTTTGACCCTTTACTCGGCACTTAGGGCCATTGAGCAGTGAGGGATCTTGATCGTGCCAATGCCTGCCGCTGACACGGGGCCTCGGTTTTTAAGGTCTCATCCGAAGGACCCGCAACTTTCACTTCAAAGTGCCGAGCGCATAACGAAGGAACAGCTGCTACCCATTTTTTATCTACTTAGGTCAGTCGCGGCCGAGATATGAACTCACGACCTCCCGATCACGGAGCGAGCGCTCTACCGACTGAGCTACCGTGAACGGTTGAAAAGCAGAAGAATATGGTTCGGAAGAAATGATGTTCCGTTGATTCCTTAGGGGTTTTTGGATGCTACAAGATTGCAGAAGCTAATACTTTGAACCCACATAGGAGTGAAATAAATACTTTGGCAAAATTTACCATAAAGAATAGGATGTAACACCTCAAGAAATTAGACTGATTGTGCCAAAACAAATCGAATTGTACAGAGCTCTAACCGGCAAAGGGCTTGCCAGTGTAGAACATTGCATTCCAGTTAAAATCATTAATTTGGTGTCGGAAGTAAAACTGCTGGAAAAGGGCACAGAGGATCTCTCTCTGAGCCCAGCTGAGAAGTACGCATGACAAAAAATCCAAAAACAGAACTAAGCTCAGTCCTGAAGTGGACGATTTGTTTGAGAGATCAAGCAAAAATCTGACTGCGAAGCAAAAGTGTCCAACGTGCCCATATACAGAAGAGCTGAAGAGACACATTGTGGAATGTGGTTTAAGACAGCTAGAAAAGAGATTTCGTTGTGATCTGTGCAACTATGCATCCAACAAGAACGCTAACCTGGTCAGGCACAAAAAGAGACATGTTCAGGAGAACAAGGTCCGAGATTGCTCAGACGATGACAAGATGTAAGGTTCCAATGATGTTCATGAGGTCATTGGGAGCATGTCAGAAGACTCAGGAAGTAGGGATATAAGCTCTAATGATTCTGATGGTGAAGATGGACCAGAGAAGAGGAATGAGACTCTCAGAAAATCAGGAGTGGTACAGGAAGAAACCGAAAGTCCTGCAGCTGAGATCCAAGAAGATTTAGAAGTTGGAAAAGTGGTGAGAAAACAGAGGGGGCCCACTCCTGTTCATGTTCCAAAAAGAAAGGCTGGAGATGAGAAGTTCCAGTCAGCTCAAAGAGGGCAATTCGTGCCTAAACCAAAGGTTCCAAAACCATACCAGATGGTAGAGGAAGTTTTCAAGCTTGGGAGTCTGGACATTGAGGTAGTACCAATGAGAGAGCGTCCACAAGTCCGTGGAATGGTGCACGTTGGTGTACAGACGTCCTTCTCCAAGAAAAAAAAGTTGTATGGACCACAGCTAGGTGGAAAGAGGGAGATAAGGACATGGAACGAGTTGAGATGATCGAAGAATTTCAAGAATGAGCAAAGGACAAAGCTATTGAGATAGACAGATGATTTTACCCTGTAAATATTTCATTTTTAAGAACCTTTGTGAAAATTTAAAGAAAAAAGTTGTTATCTAATTTTTTTATCACGTGGACACATCAAGATTGAGGCGTGGGTAATCAGAGATAACTCTTGTCAGAATAGACCCCTTTAATAATATATGCAGACATGCGCACAACAACTTCCGAGTGGATACGAGCGTGAAGCGAACCGCGTCGAAAATGTATAAAAACATGTTTCAGATTTTAACTATAATTTTGTGTTAAATAAATGAACTGCTATATTTTTTTTCAAAAAAAAAATATTTTCTTGATATTTCTAAAATTAAGTCGAACTTCCTGTTTATCGTTGCCAAGTTTACATTAGTTACCATGCGCGTCTAAAAGTATGGCGACGCGGGAGCATTTAAAGAAAACAAATATAGGCATTTTGAAAACAATAGCTTTAGATCTGGGTATTGATTGTAAGAAGAAGAAAAAAGATGATCTGATTTGCGATATTCTTGCAAGCAGCACAAGTACAGATGCCCTGTGTCCCACTGTTGAGGTATTTTCTTCCTCTGATCCTACACTTACGCAGTTCAAAGAAAACTTGCCACCATTCAACAAAGTTTCTTACCAGCTGATAGGTCCATCAAGCCATGTGAAACCACCTGCCCTTTCTTTTTCCTCTTTGTATGAGTTTATGATCTCAAGGACAAGGCAGGGAGGTCAGAGTGTTCAGAACTTTAAAGGACTGGATAAATCTCTGAAACATTTTGATGCAGGGGACATCCAAGAACTAAGTATTGCCAACGTAAGTAAGACTGATTCTTTAGATTTATAAAGTGATTTTGTCCTTTTAATTTCAATAATTATTACATATGTATTATCTTCAGCTACAACCAATACAGTATTAATAATTATTTCATTGTATTTAGAGTGTTATGTACATTGTGTTTTAGATTGATGACACAACAGTCTATGTCAAGGCCTTTTGCTTGGCATCTATGAAAAAGCAGAGGTATCAGGTTTATCTTTGCATGACAAACATTGGCAGCACACATAAAGTGGACTTTGCATATTGCCAGTGCCCCATTGGGTAAGTATATCAAGTGAACTACACTTAGGCTAGGAGAATGGTCAAAAGTTCAGTGTTTGACAAAATACTACATAGTTTTCATCAAGACCCCCTCCCCTCCTCCTCAAAACTAAATTGTTGATTGAAATTTAATTATTTAACAAATACTGATATATTTTTACACTATTAAAAGCTTTTATTTCTATTTTTTATTCATTAAAACATTTCAAATACCAGTTAATAATGTTTCCTGTACCACATTAAATCTCTGAGTATTAATTTTGTTGCACAAGAATTTTTGGGGCTCTTGATTCCCCCACCACCTAAACTATTTGAATCTAGATCTTTAATCTGACACCGATCTTATGATTTCTCCATTTTAGCAACTCTAATTAATTGTTAAACTTTTATACACTTTAGAATAATTAATTTTAAAAAGTTTTTTTTTTCATCATCATTTTACTATAGGTTAGCTCAAGCCTGCAGCCATGTTGGTGGGTTGCTTTTTGCAATATGCAATGGCATCTTTACGTCATCCCAGAGCTGTACCTCAACACTTTGCACGTGGAAGATGCCGAGGTCGGTCAACCAGAAACCAACCCCACTTAGCAATCTAAATCTGTCAAAGCCTCGTGCCCAAATAGAAAAGATAAGTGAGGACAATGTTACAGCAACCGCTTCTCTATCGCATGGCTCTGCGATGGCGAAATTTGACCCTCGCCATTCAGAGGATAAGAAGAATGACATCGACTGGTCATTGCAGCAACTTTCAGAACTAAAAGTCATTTTCCCTCAAACAGGTATCGATTGAAAAATTGAAACACAACTTTTCTTGTTTTAAAAACAGCTTGCTCATGTTCTAAGACTTTTAATTCAAATAATATTGCAAGTTTATATTTATTGATATGATGAACAGGTATAATTGTATGAGACATGAAATTATTAAAGTGTTAGTGATATTTTCAAGTATAAAAAAACTCTAAAATTTGGTCTTGGTAAAAAAAAAAAACACAATAATCATAAAAATTTGTTTGAAATATTTAGGTATGGCACATCTATGGAACGTTCCTGACTCTGGAGCACCGACTGCAGTGGACAATGAAATGGAGGTGGAAACATCGGTCCATCCACTTCACCTGAAAATGGAAAAAATGGTATTCTCTGAAAACAATGGTGAGTCATGAAATATAATACTCACTTATAAATAGTACAATGATTACCATACAGAATACAAATGATAGTAAAAAAAAAAAGTTACATTCAGTGTAATCATCAGTTCTAAGTTATCTTAATAAGGGCATTTTTGTGCAATTTTGCAGTCCCACCACCTATGATTGACCAAGACTTAGTGAACTACATTGAAGAACACACAAGAGCACAAAGACTTAGTGATCTATGGAAAAAGCTTCATCTTGGACGGATCACAAGTTCGATCTTTGGTGATGTTCTTCAATCAGGAGACAAACCTACATCCCTAATCCAACAGATTTTGTATGGATCAAATCTGAACAAGTAATTTAATTTGTTTTTTAACTTTCTGAATACATGTAGCACATTGCATCACAAAACTAACGTCAACTTTTTTTAGATAAAAGGATTCAATACTTTTTGTAAATGCTGATTAGTAATCAACAGAAGTTAGAAACCAGTTTCTACAATTTCAGATACTCTAGGTTACCTCTCGCAGTGCAGTGGGGAATTGACCATGAGATGGATGCAAAGGAAGACTACCTACAGATCAAAAGAGCTATTCAAATGGAAACTGACGTACAGACATCTGGTCTTACTTTATGCTCGACACATTCTTTTCTAGGGGCTACCAGTGATGGGAGAGTGGTTGATAATGAAAGCACTGGACTGCTAGAAATTAAATGTCCCTTCTCCATCTCAGGACAAAATGTAACACTGTTGGGAATATCTGATATTATGTCAATGAATTCAAAATAGTTTTGTCTTGAACTCAGTGAATTGGGCCCAACATTAAAGAAATCACATAAATACTATGCACAGGTTCAGGGCGAGATGGCCATCATTGGGCTTCCTTGGGTGGACTTTGTGGTATGGACGGCAGCTAAGTCAGACAACATTAACATTATTAAGCTCATTTAATGAATCTGTCCCGCAGCAATGGCGCATGCACATAAACACTTCCGAGTGGATACAGCGTCTGTAGCGACAAGGCGGAAATTCCGAAATCATGGTTAAAAATTGCTGTGTTTACAAATGTATGAATGTCTATAATGCCGATGCTAGATCGAGAGGGGTTAGTTTCTTCCGTTTCCCAAAGAATAAGCGAAAGCGAAGAGTGTGGATCAATGCAGTCAACAGGGATAAGTGGGAACCAGGCGACCACACTTGGATCTGTTCCGATCATTTTTTGCATGGGTGGCACGGAGATGATCCCAGTGATGATAATTACGCCCCCACTTTGTTTGCTTATAAAGACATTAGATCGGATGAAGACATCAAAAGGGAAAAAAGGAGATTAGAACGTGAATCAACAAAGGTAAAGTCTCAATACATGATAAATCATAAGGCCTACCCCGGCAATATTTATCGTATATGTGATCGATTTTTATATACTCCACGTAAATTTAAAAAAAGTCTTATCAATGTGTATATTAAGGAACATGCACGGGAGTTGAAGAGTAGTTCAAGTGTGGTGAATATAAATTGAAGTGTAGGTACTGTACATGTATGATAAATTATAGGCATTGAGATAAATTCAGAAACTATACATATTTTATAATCTTTTTTCATCACAGTCAAAAGGGGTTGTTTGGGGGTTGAGGTGGGCGTGAGGTACCTGTTTTCGTGTGTATCGAATCCTAGGTGTACAGTGTGAAGAAGACCCCCTACTTCATGAAAACAGGGAGCTAAGACAAGAGGTCAGTCGACTAAGGGCGGAACTTGGCAAGCATAAGTGGGGTGTGGAACGCATCACAGACGACGATGGAATGACAAAGTTCTACACAGGATTACCCTCATTTGCCACTCATGGTATAAAAATGAAGAGTTTCGCTATTGTAGTTCATACACAATAAAACCACAGTCGGCCCCCTTAAATGTACATTTGTATATCGAAATATCACAATCATTTACATGCACATTTATGTTTTTTAAAAGTGAAATTTATACCTGTATAGATTTTTTAAAATCCACTCCAAATTTCGAAAAGAGAAAGATATATTAAGTGTTCTTTTATTAAAAGAGTCGCTTTCAGTAGAAGCATTAAATCCGGCCATTCTTCGTCTACTGGAAACAAATTCCTGTGTAACATGTACTCCTGGGGTGGAGGAGGAGTTTTCTTGCATCGAGAAGCTGTATGAAATGTTGTGCTCTAACCAATAAATGAACATTGGACGTGCATATTTGCGTCGGTGGCCGATTCTTTCAATGGAAGCAGTTGTTGAACAGTCCGTCGAGCAACCCCCCTCGATCATCGTTCGACCACCAGCAGACAGTCGGTCGGTCGTCGGTCTACATTTAAGAATTGAGAAAATCAATCTGCGGTTTAGCGAACGATGAACGGGCGACTGTTGGTCGACGTAGTATTATTTATTTGTTTTAATATTATCGATAATCTAAGGAATTAATGTGACTGCTCCGCGTTGCCGGATACTACTGTCAGGTGATCATGTTTTTCAGCCGACGATAAGAGAAAAATTTTGTCGCCCGACCATCGGCTGAAAAAAAACGACAAAAATGCAAAAATCAAAGCAGCAATGAAAACTTAAGATTTCTTTATACTTTACGTATTTATTATTTGCATTATTTCCATTCGAAAATATATATCAATCCAT
>NW_026940093.1:0-9867 GCF_032062105.1 Saccostrea cuccullata
AAATGCGTGAGTTTGCGTTAGAAATAGGAAATGGTATATGCGTTAAAATGCGTGACTGGGAAGGGTGTTAAGTAGGAACTCATGAATGTTTGGAAATATAAAAAAAAACGGTACAGTAACGATTTGTTTTGAATGGATAATAAATTTATCAGTGCATCTCTGTACATGAGAAAAAAAGTATGATACCTAGCAATATGAATTATCATTTAGTTTTATAATAAAAAAAAATAATAATAATTTGATAACCAATTTTGAAATATTACAATCCATACATTTGATTTATATACACTTTTAAGATTTTTTTTTTTATTAAGTGTCGTATTTTGACATCGTGAATACAATTCAAACCATATACAGCACTTACGGTATAGACCATTTCACACTTTACAAAAGTTGTGTCCCTTTGCGGGGTCAACAAAAGGTCAAAAGGGAAAGAAACAACATTTTTCCTCTTTATACTACCAAACATTTGGGCGGGCTATGATGAATCCACTGTGTTTAAATTGTTTTCTATGGATGTGCGAGTAGCCCCAACATGGGGCAATGCGTACACATTATGCAACGATTTTTCCCGGTCAAATGACAAAATTACAAACCAGAAAACTAGGAATGTCACTGTGAGGATTCTATGGGTTTATCCCCTAAGATGGCGGCCAAGGGACATAACTTTTGAAAAGTGTGGATTAAACTATGATTGAACATGATTCTATGTTCAGGTATTTTGCACGTGCATGTCAGACAATAAGTCTGCTGATTGTTGGTGTAAAAAAATGGAGAAAAAGGAAATTAACAGAACATCCCACTTGTTATGCAATTCATGAAATTGGGCCTTATTGCTTTCACATGGAAATGCGGTCAATCAAAACATATCTCTCCTAACTTGCAAAAAGAGATTTATTGGGTATGATATTGAAATGATTCTATGATTTCAGGAATATGCAGATATATGTAGCTTTATTGTATAATTTTTATGTGATTGCTGGTATCCATGGTGACGTAACTAATAAAGTTAGGAGTTGGTGCAAGATGAATGACGGTACATGTACATCTACAAAAGTTGAGCATATAATAAAAAAATAGTTTTTGCAGACTCAAAGGTTATACTGAACATGTCTACAAAAATTACATGAATTAGCTCATAATTAAAAAATAATGAATTTAAAGCCCTTGGACAATTTACTGTTTAAAAGTAATGGCATTTTTGATTGAGGAGTACAAGAACATTTTCCGATCTACGCACAAATCTTATGTTTATAAATCAAAATTTATTTGGTTATTTATTTGTTTTTTGTAAATTCAATTAATTATTACAGTAATTTCGTTGACTTGGATAAAAATGCAATGAATACACAATTTATTCTATTAACATATGAAAACGTAAGCTTTTTTCAATAGTTCCAGGCACCAATTAAACTTTGGGTTTATGAAAATCGAAGCAATGAGGACAATGAGAATGAGAATCAAGGTATCGAAACTGTCCAGATTGAGACGCCAACCACTGGTATCTTCAGGAGTTTTTACAAAAGTATTAGAAAGACCAATAAGATTATCACATTATAAAGAGTAGTCTATGTGCATATGAAATTAGCCTACTTACGGTGTTGGTTATTAAAAATAAAAACAAGCGTCATAGCTTATTCATATCACATATACTGTTCTATCATAATTATTTTACTGAAGTTTCAAACAGTTTTTTTTTTTTTCGCCTTAAAAATACTTTCATCAATAAATAAAAAAAAAAAAACAGGATGTGTTTGTGAAACACTTAGGCTCCTTTAGGGCGACATAGCAAAGAATAAGCTTTTTTTGAATGCAAATTAAATATGTTGCTAACAAAAGTAAGCATGATTTCAGGAAATAAAGTTGTGATTAATGAAAACCCTAGCGACACCTGTTCAAAAATTATGGCCAAGGATAAGTCAAAAAGTCAAAGTCGGTTTCTTAAGAAAGCTCTTGCTACAAGGAATGTATTTGTAACGTATGAAAATTATTGCCCTGAATGTTTCAAAAGTTATGGCCAATGTAAAAAGCTTTAAAAAAGATATGTCAAACTCCAAGGTCAAAAGTGAAAAGATATTGGTATCCAATGAATGAAATGTCTTCTGACAAGAATTGCATATGTGAAGCATGAAATCCCTAGCCCTCAATATTCAAAAGTTATGGCCAGAGTAATTATCTTGTTTAAAATACATAAATCTCCAAGGACAAAATGACAAAATTGTTGGTATCCTTTAAAAGTTCTTGTCACAAAGAATACATACATGAAGTATGAAAATCCTAGTATCTACCGTTCAAAAGTTGTGACCAGAGTAAAAGTTTGGAATTTTTGTGGAAAGGTATGTCAAACTCCAATGTAAAGGTCAAATAGGTTATATTTGGTGGTTTCGCAAGAAAGGTTTCTTTTCTCAAGGAATACGCATATACATGTGAAATATGAACGTCATTTTTATAGATCCACTAAATCAAAAGTTATAAGAAGTGTTAAAGTTACTTTCCTGACAAAGAGATAGGCAGACAAACAGACAGGCACACTAACACGACAAAAACTATATATCCTCGAATATTCCTTTACGGGGACAAAAACAGTGATTTTTATGACAAAGTAAATGTTTTTTACATTGCATGAATCTCCAAAATCAAGGTCAAAATGTCAAACATTGGATGTTGGTATCCAATATAAAGCCTTGTCAAAAAGAATACATATTTGAAGTGTGAAAGGCCAAATGTCTACCATTCAAAAAGTTATTGCCAAAGTAAGGATTTAAATTGTGTAAAAAGGTGTCAAACATCAGGGTCAAGGTCAAAAGGTCAAATTTGGTAGTATCGAAACAAAGGTCTTGTCACAAGAAACACACATGTGAAATATGAAAATCATAGCACCACCAAATCAAAAGTTAAGAGCAAGGTTAAAAGTTTTGCGAACAAAGAGACAAACAGACACACAGACAGACGGATCGTCGGAGGAACACGATAAAAACTATATACCCAAGATTTGTCGATTACGGGGGCATTAAAGTGATTGTGTTTCTTTATACTTAGACATGCTTAAAAAATGGTTATTCTTATTTCTAGGGGCGTACTTATGCAGAATAACATTAGTTCCGTCTGTATTGTGTTCTTAGAAAAATTACATTTGATTGAATTGCGGTGGAGCAAAGTCTATACATTTTTTTAATATATTAAAGTACATCTCAAATGCTAAAATTATATCCTTTGATGGGGTTGTTGCTACATGTATTTAAACTAAACATTTTGTTTTAGAGGACAGAACAAACTCAGGTGGAGTTCTAAACTGTCCTTAAAAGAAAACGTTGATATATATCTACAATACTGTATTTTGTAGATTTGGGGGACGATTTTCTTCTACCAGTAATTGTTTCTCTGGGGAACGTGAATGCTTCAGTTCTAAACTTTGCGATGAAAAAGGGTGACAAAACACCTATCGTTATTTTAAAGGTAACAAGTTAATACATTTTTTCAACATTGTGTACTGAAAAGAAAAAGGAAACGCATAATATACTTTTAAATAAATCTATGCTATTATTTCAAAACTTACTTTCCAGTATTCCTTTCAAACATTTAAATTCATTTTATAGACAAGTCACAAATATCTTATGCAATTTCAACTGATAGTTCTTTAGTTAATTGATATTCATGTGATTGTACCCATACTCCGTTGACTGTTTTTGTTTTTTATTTTTTCAAAGACTTCTGGAGATGATGCGTCTGTTATAACAGATTTAAATATCTCTCGTAAAAAGTGCTATTATAAAGGAACGGAGCATCAGTTTGAAATGAAGGCTCCTTGGAAAAGAAAAGGATCTCAACCCCTTAAGATATCTACAAATAGAACTGACAATGAATCCGGGGAAGAAATTGTTTATCTGAAAGATTTGCTTCCCGATCAGTCGTTAACTTTCGACGCCATTCTTTGCTACTTACTTATTGGAGGTATGTGGTTAATGAACTTTTTTCGAAATTTGATTTTCAATTAATGGTAAGGTTTATACACGTATTTTGACATTTCATTTAAATTTTAATATATTTTTTAAATCATAATGACTTAGAATATGTAGGCATCCAACATAAATTGTGAAATTACAAAAATACAACATACTGTTGAATATATTTTGTCATCGTTGCTAGTTAATGGTCTCCCATAGCTAATTTTGCTTATGTATAGCTTCGGAAAATCGATTCTCACATCACAATAGACAATAAACAAATAGTTCCAAATAAACAATAATTCCTTTCATACAATTTACATAAATTAATGTCTCTTTAAAATTGTAATCAAATCAATGTGTTTATTATCCTCTCCTAACAGCACAATTTGAATGTAGAACTAAAATCAACTTTCCCAGTACAGATTGAGATGGTGTAATAGACACTTTTGAAAGTCACGTGATTCCTCTGCATTTGAGTTCATCCACATTGCAACTTACATGTAACAAAACGTTTTGCCTTGTGAACGCCATTCTTTGTGCTGATACGGATTTCGCGAACTCATCCTCTGCAAAACTTTCAAACACATTTATTTAGCATATTTCTCTACACTCACTCAATTACCTTATCGAATACATAGACTTTTTTCCATATGCTTCAAATTCCATTATGTTTTTATAAGTCTTTGTACTTGTTTTTATAATAGTTGCATGTGAGTATCTTTTCTGATAGGCTTAAAATGTGCGTTCTTAGGATTAAACTACATAACACGTATATTCACAATGAAAACGGTTTTCCGAGAATGCAATACAACACAACGTCATGAAGTTTATCCGGATATAAAACATTCATAATAAAACGTTACATTTCCTTTTCTCGAGGTTTGATTATCTAAATATTTCTTAATTGAAAAATGCTTGGTTTGCTCCATATAAAATAAGCAGGGCTAGATTGGATGGGAAGGGCTTAGAGTAAAAAAAAGTGACAAGAATAGAGGCTGGCATGGCAGATTCATTCTTTTATTTTGACTGGTTTAATTATCCTTTTATTGCTGGTTTAGTGCTCAATTGTGCTCAAAATGCACTCAGATTATTAAAGAAAACGCCACTTCAGAATTAAAATTATTCTGAAGACATTTAATAGTGTTCACTTTTTTATACATTTTCGACATGATTATCATACCAGCGGAATCTATGGAAATGTGTTTCTAGACTTTCGTAGATCAATTAATGGTCGATGAAGATGCTGCAAAATACCCTAATATAATAGCACTAATCTGTCACTTCTAAAAACAAGTATGTTGTGTGTTCCGGGGATAAAAATACAGAATCACATCTTTATAAATAGGAACAAGATGTGTTTGTGAAACACTATGCGCCCGGCGGCATTAAAGTTTGGAAAAAGTTATTTTTAGCACTGAGGTCAAAGTCAAGGTCACAAGGTCATTAACGTTGGTGTCATTTGGAAGAACCTGATTAGTGGAGTTTGCATACCAAATATGAAGTCTCTATCTTTCATGGTTCAAAAGTTATGGCGAAGGTTAAAGTTTGCAGAAAAAAAGCTATTTTTAGCATATAGACCACAGACAAGGTCACAAGGTCATTGACCTTCATGTCATCTGAAAGAACGTAACTAGTGGAGTATGCTTACCAAACATGAGATCTCTATCTTTCATGGTTCAAAAGTTATAGTGAAGGATAAAGTTCGAGACATACAAACAAACAAACAATAGACTAGGTTTTAACTAGATATTTTGCATTTAAAACACCATATGTAGCCTTAACTCACTTGCGGTACATCATACTCTGTAAATGTTATCTTGACTTCAACAAAGGAACGTATACATGGTATAGGTAAAATTCTGTACATCAGTTCGATCCCAAACGAGGAAATTTGGGTTAAAATCCATGATCTTAATGAGATGTTTAGAGTTGTTAAATAATTATTACAAAATTGAAATAGTGCACTAACGATTTCACCGTCGGGCAGTTTATGTGTGATGCCCAGATTAATGAACAGTAGCAGAAGCGTTCTTCATTCAAAGACACATAAAAATACTGTAAAATATTGTATATACCGGGTTTTAAAATGTCTTCTTCTTCTTCCATCCACTGCTAATCATGATTCCCCTGTTCTAAACACTCTCTTTCCAACTTCCCTTCCGTGCAACGTCAACATGGCATTCGATATTTTTGAATTTCGGCGTGTTGTTTAAATTAATTGTTCATCGAGCCCGACTTCGATCCCGATGTTATTGTACTATTAGTCGACAGTTAAAAAAATTCTAAGTAATTTTCCACAGTTTTCCAGCGCAGAAAATGGCTAAGTTTTTCATTTTATCCTTTTTTCCAAAGAATTCCACTACTTTCCAAACCAAAAAATTTCTAAGTCCATTTTTTTTTCCAAATTCCAAAATATTCCAAAAACTTCCAGACACTCTTTTCGAGTTTGGTATAGAAACGATTGGAATTCCATGGAATTCCAAAACTTTTCCAAACCCTTTGGAAAATCTACATTAGGGTTATGATAGCAAGCATATTAAAAATTTAAAATTGGTTATAAAATTGAAAGGTAATGTTGAGATTTTAAGATTCAATATCTATTATTATGTGATTATTCATAATTATTTATATTTGCTTAACTGAATGTATACCTTTTTAAATTTATTTACATATAACGATCGCGCTCAAAGTTTTGGGTCTGATAATGCTTCCTGATTTTGGTCTTTTATTTTTTTTTTGAAGAAAACCATTTGATTTCTGCACCCACTCCTCCTTTCTAAAAATTTTTAATCTGCCTCTGGTAACTTTACGCTGTAAATTTCTATTCTCATTTTAATTAAATTTAAATAAATACTAACAGCACTATCATGCAATTTCAATGACTATCATTTAAGGTATTGATTCAGTTTTCTGTCATTCCTAAAAATAAGTTGTACTGTATCGTTGATTTTTTGCATATAAAACAGTTTCTGCTCATCAAACATCCACGAGAAAGTGTTCTGTTTCTCAGTTATTGTACGTTTGATTTAAAAGGGAAAGCTCTCTGGGCCATGTCAGGAAGGGCATACATTAAGTCTTAATTTTGGCATGCCGCATGGGGTCAAAAATTACTATTGAGTGATGTGGAGATATACCTGTCTTGTAATTATAGGTAAAAATATGAACACTTTAAAAAAAATATACAATGAAATCTTTGAACTGAAAGCAAAACTAGTGCTAATTGTAACGGGGACCAACGTCTCCCCATGTCCCTTATCGTGCCTTATTCCTCTAAGACCTTTTATAAATATGCTAGTATCCCAAGATTTCATTTAAGAATATAAAAGTTACAATGATATCAACTATCAACGATATATTGTTTAACGTTTTGCATGCGCGCACACGTACATGTACATGCATATGCAAGATGATTATGGCATGTTGATTAAGCGATTAACATATCTTTCTATCCCGCTAATCAAAGAAAAAAAATACATATATAAATTTACCATTTTTCAAGCATATGTCATACTTTTGATATATCGATTCACTTTTTATTTCTCTACTTATTTTAACCTGGGCTCAAAGTTGGTTTTATTCCGACGACAAGGCAGGGTTAAAGTCGACTAAGGGTATCACGCCAATACCTAACCAATCAAAATGAACTTATTCAATAGTAGTTCCATACATGGAAAAGGGATTTTCCTTTCTGTTCAGAATTTTTTTAATATTTCCTCTCAGGCCATTTTGACAACTCTGATACCTGTGCCTGGTAAATTTTATATACTTTGTAAATAAATATATAAAGGTTTTTTGACCGGAACTATTCATTTTTTCCAATGCATAGGGGGCTACTCTCTGGGTTTTACAAGAGATGTTTAAAAAGACATTCGTGTCAGCTAATGTGACCTATATTGTTTAACACCTTCTTATTAATATTTTTTTCATGAATGCAAACATCTGATTATTTTACGAAGGAGCGTACATGTATATTGATTTTTAATATACCGAAAATCGCTATTTCTGGGGATTGCGTAATTCTAAAAAAAAATTCAACTAAATTTCAAAGGTAAATAAAACAAAGGATGCTTGGTATTAAAATATTATTTCAAATCATTAGAATCGAATGCTATTAACGACATCTGAATAAATAGGCTATAAAAGGCTTATATGCCAACTTTGGTCATCTGCACTTTAATTTTAAACACGACAGGATTTGTAATTTTTTCTGTATAAATTAATAATTTCTATATACTTTGGAAACTCAAATGAAATATTTTAATACACTTTCCTCGAGCTCTTTTCTGCAGTTTTCCTGAAATTTTATGTGGGTCCGAGGTGTTATTTGAGTTTAACAGTGATTCTCTACGTTGCCATTAATTTGATTTGTTTGTGTGTGTGGGGGGGGGGGGGGGGGGGGGCGGGGGAGGGGGGTTATTTTTATTCTTAACCTATTTAACGTTGGAGTTGAATCTTGTATCTTATTCCAAGAACTTAAGATTGATTGTGACATTTGGATGAAAGGTCAAGGTCATTAAAAACCACCACCTCTTTAACTTCTAACCTGTCAACCGAAATAAACTCTGAAAGGTGTTTCTAGATACATGTACATGTACTTCATGTTTCTTTTTACCCTTGGGTAGAAAAGACAAAGGTTAAGGTCGATTTCAAGTTCATAGGTCAAGGTGATTTTGGTAAATAGGTAATATCAACATTTTATTCAGGTTCACAGTGACCTTGACCTAAGTTTCAAGGTCAAGGGTAAAAAGATCTGCATGCTTCAGTATGTTACATGTCTTGACATTTAGAAGTTCTTAATTCTGCATGAACATCAAACACTCAAGTATACTTTCTTTTAATACATTGTGTGCGGTCGCATGTGCATGCACGTCCATGCATTTACATTTGATAGTAGTATAATGTAGGCAATCATTATATCTATTCATATTTGAAATTTCACCCTGTATTATTGAGAACCAAGAAAGTTGTAGGCATTTAAAGTTTTAGCCAATCAGATTGCAGCACACGTGCATGTGCGTGCGTTCATGATTATTCTTATATATCATGCTGTAGATCTTCATAATGTAAGACTATGTTCAAAATTTCAAAGGATTTTGTCAGAAAACAAAATAGATATTTAGACTTTAAGTTTCAGCCAATCGCAGCGAAGGGCACCTGCATGCGCGTGAGATCTTGCTATTTTGACCATGTCATCATGTCTATACTACTATTATATCCTTATATTATGAGTTTCAAAGCATTTCATCCAATATTTAAAAAGTTACGGCTAAATCTATTATATTGGTCATTTCACGTGTTACACGTGCGCGCACCTGCACGCACGTGCGCGCGCAAAATGACCTTCGTTCGGCACATCTACATAACATACCTAGTGACCCTAAAAAGGTTTCACCTAGATCGGATGAGTAGTTTACGAGAACACTCGCGGACAAAAAAGTACCGGAGAACAATGAAAAAATTCAGAAAAAGTAATTATCATTGCACAAGAGCAAATTATACAACTTTATTCTTGAAAATGTTAGAGACTGAGACTTGGAGTCAAAGTCAACAGACACGCTTGCATGGACATGAAGGATGTAAAGAACTAGAGTATTATAACTGAAAGCATTTTGTCTGGATTTGTGTATGGAAACAGAAGGATTTAGTATTGGTAAGTCAAGATAGCTGTAAAATCTCATTTTGAACTCTATATGTGAGCAGTACTGTAAACCAACTACCAGGTAGTACACATGTACCCTATTTGTGACATCTTTTATTTGCATATCTAATCTGTGTTGATTAATTTCCGTGACTAATGAAAGGAAACATTCTCTACAAATATAAAGCAAAATTAATAGTTCAGGGCAATTAATAATTTACTATTCACTAGTAAATGTAGGTCATGAAACTGGCGAATATTTTTGCACTCAAATAAAATTGG